>NC_046185.1:47570759-47673259 GCF_011004875.1 Balearica regulorum gibbericeps | reverse complement strand
TAGATTAAATAAAACATTTAAGAATAGATTGAATTGTCTTAAAGGAAAATTTTCTGTGCTGACTCCTCGACAAAATGATACTGTTACGTCCGTCTAGGGCCAAGGTTTAGCATGTATCTGGGTTCCCATTAACTGAAAACTGAGAGCTATGGATGTATTCTGTCACTCCTGAAATAAAAAACCAAACCAAACCAAACCAAACAAAAAAACCAAACTGTGCATTATATCTCTAATCTCATTTCCACGAATGATTTAAATCAATGGATTACATTCATGTAAAATGAATTCTTAAATTAGGCTGCAGACTTCAATGGGAACGTAATTTGATACTCAGCATAGTTGTTACTGAGGAAGCGCTTCATTTTATTCTAGTTGCCATTTCAATCACATGTTTATGAAGCACTGGGTCATGGGAAAATTTCCACTGCTTTCCCTAAAAAAATTCAGCTTGTTGGGAAGGAAGCTGCATTTTACTATGTGTTAAGTAAATTAAGTTTATGACAGTCATATGCTTTATTAATGTTTCAGTGAAAAAAAAAATCATAAATTTTAGAAACTGAAAACATATATTTTAAACACACAATGACATAAAATATGGTCACTCATCTTCAATTTGCTCCATTAGTCTGACAGTACCATACACTAATAGCTCTCAAATCATTAGAAATAAAGACTAAAAATACAAGGCAAAGTTAACGCTTGATTTTCACAGACACGTAAATTAGGTATAACTGTAATGAAACTAATGGATTTAAAACACAGAAAACTATCAAAATAAGGCCCTGAGTCCTTAATAGCCCTTATTGGCTTTTAATTTGTCAGCTGTTCTACCTAACATATTGCAGGAACAGCAAAGTAGGACATGTGGATATGTCTGAGCTAGATTGCAAAACTAAAAAGAGGTAACTTGATTCTTTTACTGATGAAACCTATTTTAGAACAATTCTCCTTTCTGGAGGCCTACAAGGACTCATTTGCTGGAGGAAAGAATGGGAAAAAAGAGAACAAGGAATGAACTTTGGCCATGTAAATTCCTTTCTTGAAACATCATGCCTATAGTCAAATAATAATAATTGCTTAAACAGTACTTGAAGCTCAATTTCCTGTAAGATTTATTCTCAAACATTTTAGCTTAGATGTGCAAAATATTACTGTTCGATGAGTATTATAACTTGGAAGCATTTTAAAATTAACTCCTGGAGAATCAGCTTCCTCCTACGTGTGGTACATATCTAGTTATGATTCACATTTTGTACAAACTTGTTCTCTTGTATGGTACATTCTAAAGTTACTTAGAAAAGAGTTCTTCAAAAATAAATAATTTAATGTGTTTCCTGAGGGAAGAAAAGGGTAACAGTTACAAACCGCCTTTTGACGCAGATGCACAATATCTGAAATATGTGAAGATATAGTAAATCAACAAGATAATCAGAAAAGCATGCAGAAAAACATAGAAATAATAATAGGACTATAAATACAGTAGGAATGTCAAATTGGAAAATGCATATATTGCCTTAAAAGCCAGCAACATTAGTATTGAGGTTCTCATTTTTCCTTAACACCATAACACATGAACTGCGATGTGGAGTCAAACCAATGGTCCATCTAACCCACCATTTTGTTCCCAACAATGGTCATGATGAGAGGCTATGTAGGGAAGAGAATAAGGGCAGAATAAACATATGCAATATTTCTTCCTAACATTTTCCTATCCCAGAACAGACAGATGAGAATAGATTGAAGAGAATTCCCCATGTTTCAGCAAGTATTCCTAAATTTCAGAAGACCTCCCTGTAATACTAGGATCATGCTTCTGAGTTTCCACAGTGTCAGATATTTCTCATGGGAAACTCAAGAAAGAAAGGGTTTGCATTAACTTAGAAACAGCTAGAAGAGCTATAAATCCACAAACAACTGCAAATTCATTCCTAGTCTCTGAAAATAGACATTAAAGTCTCTCTGTAGGACTGAGCAGCCAGAAACACAACTTATAGAACTCAAGACCGAGAAGTGTGGCAGGAAGAAGGAAAGTCATGGAGTGGCTCGCTCAGGTTTCTGTCCATCATGTCCCCAAGGACATCAGTGTCCAAGACTGCAGCTGCCTCCATGACACAAGAGGGACAGAAATCCGCAAATGCTGCTTCCAAGGGCATCCACACCCCCCCTCACAGGGTTCTGTTGTTCTCAAAAGAAATTGATTTGGCTCCAAAACAACTTGTACTTCTGCCACATTCTGTATTATTTCCTACAATAAAATATTATTTTAGTTTTGAAAAGGAAAAATTTTCAGTATTCACTAATAAGAAAGTGCTATTCAAAGAAACAAGTCTTCTTAAAAGTTTTCTTAAATTATTCCAAATCAAATGGCAGGCCAAACAGAACACTTTTCTGGATGTCAATCTGGGGAAGGCAGAAATCATAGTGGTGAAGCTAAAGTGCACGACTTCTCAACCTGAATGGTTATTGGGTAGCAACGTACCTGTCAGGGTGACATTGACGCTGTCAGACTATTACAAATTGAGCTCCAGAATTATATGCTGTCTGAGGGACTATAAAGCAATGAAAAATTCTGATGTTTTATATACAGGAAAATCTCAGCTCTTGGATGATCAATAGAAGACAACAAATGGCTTATTATCCTTGAGACATGTGGAACTCAGAAAATTAGACACCAAAGAAAAACTATAAGCTATTTCAGAAGACTGCATCATCATGTTTTAGATTGCTAATCTCAAATTCTAATCTGATTTATCTAGTCAAATAATTTCCTTCCTCATCTGTTCTAAATTTTCCCAATCTTTCATTCTCTACCTGTTAAGAAGAGAGAAATAGGAATTAAAAAGAATTAGAAATAAATGGAAAAGAAAGGTAATAATGTAACACCAGCAGTGGTTAGACCCATCATCTGTATAGGTCAAAGGAGTCACTACTAAATGTGCAGAATTATTATTATAGTGAATTAAACCAGATATAAAGATCTAAGAAAGACCAGAACACAGGTGAAAGTCTTTGCTGCATAATTATATATATATGTTAAACTGAGTGATAATTAGATTATGAATAAGTATATCACTGAAAATAAGAACATAATGCTCAACACCCTCCCAGATAATTATCAAAGATACAAGAAATGATGCTAACAGGAAGGGCTTGTGTACTCAAAAGCTTGTCTTTTTTTCCCATTCTGATAAAAGCTATAACATCTGCCTTGCTTACCTTTTTAGATCATCAAAATTATAACAAAACTATCACCACAACACTTACTTTTAAAACATAAATGTAATTTTAGCCCTCAGAATAAAAGTTACACTACAAGGCAACATAGTGAGAGTATGTATATTGACTCAGATTGTTCTTCCTTTACCTCGGGGAAAATAGTTCAGTATCTAAGGAAGCTGGCCTAATTTCACCATTTACTTCAATGGGACCAGTTTTAAGTATGTTTTTTATTTTGCAAGACTTCCTAGCCCCTAAAGGTTAATTGGAGTGAAGCATAGCATTAAAAATCTCCTTGTTTGGTGTACTCTTTCTCTTATTTTAGAAATTGTAATAAAACTAAACCTCATAGCTTTGAAAAATCTGTGCCAAATGAAAAAGGGGATTTTCTGGAGTTATTATAGATAATTAAATTGCTCCAGTAAAATTCCACGATAGCTGTGACAAGCTGGCGTGCTAAAGCAACCCAGTGAAACTGCTGTGACCCATCACAGTTTTGGAGGCAAATTAAGTGTGAGAAAGAAACTGCTCTTCCTGAGTCTTCAACTCTCAGCTTCTAGGTCCAGTGCCAGTAGGAGTGCCAAAAGTGATGCTGAGTCAAGTGATGATACGGATTGCATACCCTTGTAGCAGTGCTGAATATTATAGAGATGAGAAATACAGCACAGTTAAAAGACAACTGCTTCTGTTCTCCTTTTTTTTCTTCAAAATTATTCTTGAGAACTGAGTAGTTCTCTAAGGCATAATCCTTTCCACCCTAATCTCCCCTCATGAAAAAGAGAAAAATTTACAAAAAAGTTTTCCCTGTACAGAGCTCCTCAATCCCCTGAATTAGCTGATAGCATCTTTTCCTTTGTCTCAAATACCAATTCCTGCTCTGCTACTGCATACCTGCTCAGTTACCACAGTGCTCAGGTTCAGAGAAAATATCCCATCGATTTTGGAGAAAATACTTCTTGTGAGAACACTTGCAAATAAAGACCTAAATTTGATCCCTCACTCCTCAGCCTGGAGTATCATAAGCATATATTTATAACAGCCTGTGAGCACAGAGACTGTAACAAGATTTACTTGGAACATCGCTCGAAAGAGGAGTGGTTCTTGTCTCTAGGTTAAGAATACCTCCAATGCAAAGTCTGAGAAAGGGATAAAGATGGGAATACTTTCTAGAGAAACCCTATACACTCAGACAGAAAAGAGTAAGGGGAATGGACAGTGATGTTGTGGCTCACACCAAACTGGTATTATAACATTTTTATTCGCTTTCTGCTTATGTTGCTAATTGGTTCCTTCTGTACCACTAGCAGCAGACCTCCAGAGTATGCAGTCAGATGACAGTCATTTTATGTCGAGCCGGTGACAGATGTTTACTGATCTGTCCTCGACAAAGCTTTGGTTTCCAGATCTATCTGGCATAGGCAAAAGACACGAGAGGTTTTTATTTTATTCCTAAATTTTTCCTCACATGCTTCAGGTAGCTATTTACTTCAAAAAAGAAATGTTTATGTCCAAGTTGGAGCAGGTTAGCAAAAAAAAGGACTGAAGTTTAGAAAATGAAGCCAGTATCGTGGTAAGAATAGGTGGCTAGGAAAAAGGCTGGAGAAGCAACAAGCTGAGACATTGCATCTGAAACCTGAATGTTTTCAAAGGATGCGTCTGGAGGACGTAATGACTGGATTTGAAGAAGCTGCTCACAGAACAATAATGCAAAGCATTTAATACCTCAGATATACAACTTTGGAAGATTATAGTGCCTATTGCAAGAAGTTTCTTGTAAGGAGTTTTCCATAGAAAATGCTTGATTGAGTCAATCAAAATGTGGGATAACTATTACACATTTTATAATTTTGCACATGACAGTCAGGATTTCATTCCAGTAGGTCATTTGATTCTCTGCAGGTGGCTCTGTTGGTTTCTGGAATAGTATACTGTGAATTACATGTTACACAAATGAAAGGCAGTTATAATTCTGGATAACATTGCATTTGATTCTACAAACATCTTTAGGCCTAATGCAAAGATTCCTTTGAATAATTTATCCAGCTAAGTGTCTGTGGTCCCAAACTCCTAATTTAAAAAATGTTGATAAATGAAGTATCTCTTTAGCTAATAAATGAAGTATCTCTTTAGTTATCCTTTGTCAGCAACATTCATTTTAATGGAAAGTGAGTTTACAGGGTTACATGATTGAACTACTGAGCCAAGTCAGTGTTGGCAAATGATGGGCTAAATTATTGATGTTACACACTAATGAATTCTGATGAGAAATAAAATACAGACATTACATTTCAAGTGGTTCATAATTATTTTTGTACTTTAAAAGCAATTTTATTCTTTTTCCAAATCATACTGGTTCTGTAAAACAAAAACATAGTTAGTGATTATAACTAAAATTATTGAGTTTGAGGCAAAAATGCTCCTGTAAGTTTTCTTATGCAAGTATAATGCTATTCACACTAGGATTCTGATTTCTTCTTATACTTCTGGGAGAGGATAATTAAATTAAATGTCTAAATTTTTAAACTGCTGTCTTTAAATAAAATAATCTACTTTGCAACCATGGTTAAGAGTTCAGTAGATGAGTTTATAATCTATGATATATCAGCATGTTTACCAGAGATGTTCTGAACTACCATAATTAATTCAGGTAACGACAAAAACAGAAGAGCTGCCAAAAAGGAGCTTTCAACATGTAAACAGTTCATCATTAAACCTGTGTTTTGATATATGTTTAAAATGGGTAGAAGGAGGTTACTAAACTTCAGATAGCCCAAAGTGATGTTGCAAGGTTGAATCATTAATTTAAAATGTCATTTTTCTGATTCTTTGCTCACTGTACTGGATAAAGAAATTTAATTTCTTAGTTTTTAACTTATAAAACCAGAGCTAAGCATTTGCTCATTTGGCAACAGTATAACTTCATAAATCCTATCCTTAATCTTGTCTTCCTGAAAATGGGCTTTATTTAACTTTTCTTAATTATACACTGACAGCTTCTGTCAATTGCTGGAAAAGCAAATCTATGAAGTGTCATTTCCTTTTCTTTTTGACCCATAACAACTGAATAACCATCTTATTTGTCAGGTCATTGCTGTATTATCTTGTAATTCAAAACTACCATTGGCTTCTTGAAGGGGTAAGTACACGCAAAATTGTTTTGGTTTTGCTTATGAAGGGAATCTTGTGATCCAAATGATCAACCTTTGAGGTTTGTCATATTTAGCCAAGGTCTCAAAAGAGAGATTCAAGAGGTACAGAATCATCATCAGAAACCTCAGCGTTACCTATAGTTTGGCCTTAAACTTGATCCCAGTAGACAAATATATATAGTTATTTTAGCATAAAAGTATCAGAAACACAGCATTTTACATTATATGGAACTATTTAGAAAGTTATTCGTTCTGTTGCTATACCGGTATCTCTCAGCACAGCTGGTAGAAACGTGCATTCAAATGATGTTTTCTCTTGTTTAGCCAGCACTGCTTATGAAAACTTTGGCTTTCCTGCTATTCAGTACTATTGCTCCAATCAGAACAAGTCATGATTTAGAAAAATAATATTCTATATGAGAAATAGTTAGGCTTCTCTGGAAGAAAAACTCCACAAACTTTTCACAGAACCATAATAAAATACTCTGGGAGATTTTAATTTTTATGTGCTTTCCCATATTGTCCCAGATACTCACAACGCACCTCCTCAAACCAAGACAGCTAAGCTTTGCAAAGAGAATCAAGGATTCCTATAGATTTTTCTAGGAAGAACTTGAATTAATTATTGCTGGATTTTGAACCACTGGTGTTTAAACCACTTCAACTAATTTTTCTATATTAGGAAGGACTCCTCTGAAATGCAGGTAGAGCTGAGAGCATTGCATATTGTGAATGTTGCCAAGCATTTGCTTTTATAGGACCAATTTTTCACAATTTATGAAAAATTTAGGCATCAGGCTCAAATGCTTGATTTCTTTAGCAAATTTCAAAAATGACAGAAATGGGTCGTACACTACTGCCAACAAAATTTCAGAGCCATAATGCTCTGAAAACACAGTTTGTTCATGCTTGGTAAGTGTCTGCTTGAGCTCAGTATCTCTGAAAACTACATTTTTACAAACTTGAGCCTTGTAATAGGTAAGGCTTCTCCAGCTGTAGTAGCTCAGGACTGCAGTGATTTGGGTTGGGTTTAGGGGCCTTCGAATAGAGTTGTCCTGCCTGTGCTTTCATTTTGCCCAGTAGATGCTGGAGGAGGAGGAGATTGCTTGATTTGAACGTGGCAGAACAAGAGCCAAAATGGAGCAACAGTAAGATTTGGAGAAGGCTTATGAAGAGATAATATTGGCTGCAGAGAAGGAAAACTGTCAGTGGTCTGTCAGGTGAGGGTAGAGGCTGGAATTGGCAGGTCTCAGAGGCTGGGAGGTGGAAGGAGGTGACCACTGCTTGGAAAAACCAAGACGGAGCCAGAGACTTGAAGCAACAAGGGAACAGAGGAAAATGGAAATCAGTAGGTAGTACCAGAGACTTAAGGCTGGAAAAGGAGCTTGAAGGGAGAGCAGAAATGGCTGGGCTAGCAGTCTGGGAACGAGTCAAATGCAGGAGAGCGGTCTGACATTTATCTGGGACGAGATGGTTGGGAAAAGCAGAGACTATGAGCTGGAGGGACTTTGATTAGATAAAAAGGTTGAGCAATACGTTACTGAATAAGAGACAGATGACAGCCTACTACAGTTGTTATTTACTCCATTAGTTAAAGTAGCAGATAAGTGTATTGGCACAAATTCTGCTAATGATAAAGGTAAGTGTCAATATAATGGCTTATAGTCTTGGAAATTTTAGAGTTTAAAAAAAGATCTTAAAAGAAAATTATTAAGATTACAAAACCAAGGTACTCAATTTAGAAATGTTAGGATTGCAGTTATTTCTATAAACTTAATTCAGCCTATTTTGTGTAAACATTTCAACATAGGTTTTAGTTATTTAAGTAAAAAAGTAAAATTTATGGTACTTCAAAAAATAGAATCCCAATAGTCTTCAGATTCACAACAACTTGAACATTTTGTGAAAACTTTTCAATTCATAATGCAGTGTTTCAGCACATTTTTATTCCATCAAATTTTAAACTCTGAATCTCTCTGTCAGGGAGTACAGAGAATAATCTGAGGCTTAAAGATTGCTGTAGCAGTGACATGACTCAGTGGATCAATTTTTAAGAAGCTGGAAGTCATGCAGTTTCTCTCTTTTTGTCTTTTAAGACGTACTGGTTTGAGTAGCCCTGCTGACAATAAAGGCAGCAGAGATAATAAGCTTGCCAGGTCCTCAGATTTGACTGGAGTTTTGAGTGTTTGGCCCACAAATGTAAGTTATCAGAGTTACAGATGGAAAGAATATGAATTCATAGACTGCATTTCCGGATTCTATTTCTCTTTAATGGGAGAATAATTTTTGCTCAGTGAGAAATGAACTTGTGTTTCATTAGTAAAAAAAAAAAAGTATCTATAAATTTCTATTAGTCAGCATATTTTTAATTATTAAGACATTTCTGTGTGTGGATGTTAGAAAGTGTGAGACAGTGGACAATTAGGGCTACTCTGGTAATATACAGAGATGGATTCCAGTAAGTGGTGGTGAATATTGAAGAAATGTAACTCTTCTGAAGAAATGTGAGATCATATTTTGAAGAATTCCAGATGTTATTATCCAAAATTCATAAGCATTTGAGAGGAAAGCCATATATTTTTAGAAACTATATATTAGATGCCGATTTCCATACTTCTTTAGAACCCTATTAACCAAGTAATGAATTCTTCAACTCAGAAACATTACTCCCATGAGCAGAAGCAAAAATAGCTGGTCTCAGTTCCCCTTGAACTGTAGAAAATAAATATTTTATAAGTTAATAATAAACCCAGCAAAATTTAACTTCAATATTTTAAATGGTTACTATGAATAAATGTGACTAAATACAAAAGCTTAGAACTAACTAATTAAAAGGTGTGTACCCATGTCCCCTTAAGAAAAGTTATCTGTCATCCCACCCCATATGTCTCCAAGACAAGGCAGAAACAGCAAGACTGCTAAAGTGAAATCAGCAGGCAAAAAAGACACAACTGAGTGTAATCAGCATAAATGGTGATAACTCAACCCATAACAGAGAAAAATAAAAGAGAAGGCATACAGATTTTGAATAGCGTCAGCCCTGAGGGACACCATAACACACCTGTGTTAATAAGTTAGACAACAAAAGATGTACTTAAATTGGCTACCATCTGACAGCTAAGAAGCAAGTTAAGAATGAGTCGTTTTCAAAAAGCAAAAGGGCAAACCCTGCTTTTAACGCGCAGGATTATAGTTGGTCATGGCCTTAGTTGAACTGCACCGACTCTTTCCTGTAAGGAGGTAAAAGAGGGTGCCATGAAAACCACAGATTTGGCACAGTTGGTAAAACATTTCCTCCAGTAAGATGCAGTATCCACTCAAATGCTCTCAGTAGATTCAGCAAAGTTTCAAAGCCTTAGAAAAGAAAGGTCCTTTCTCTGGTGACCTCTGCAAAATTGCACAAATAAAGACAATACCAAATAGATCAAAACTCTCTTCTAGTGTAAACTGGTGTAGTTCAATACAGTGGAAGTATTTTGAACTACAACAGCTTTGCCAAAAAGTTTTTAAAGATTTTGGGATAATCAAGCTACTTGAGCAAAACTGCAGAAAATGTATAAATACTCACAGCATTCTGCAGTCGAAGCGACAGTCTGTGGGTTGATGCTTCATTCCTTTGTGCCTTATGTAGCAATTCCACCTAATGAAAATGGGTAAAACTGCAACCAATAAAGAAGTTTCCAAACTCTAAATCCTGATGATCTATTTTTATATCATTTTGTACTGGTGTGAATGGCTATCAAAGGTGCAGATTATTAAAAATAAGGCAATAATCTTGTATTTATTAAAAAGGTACCTTTGTCATGCCACCATCAGAAAAAGTAGATATTAAATACTTTAAAGTTGCAATGCTAATCGAGTGATGCTATCCTTTTGTTAGCTTTGGCCCCAAAATAATTCTGACAGAACTATAGTCAAGATAAATCATCTAAAAGGATGGACTAAATTGAAGACTGTCAGGATTAAAGCACAGCCACAGTCCTAAATAAAGCTACACCTGCCATCATATATCATTTTTGCAATTAGATAGCTAATTGAACTTACTCAAGAGTCAAGTTATTGAAACTCCAAAACATTATTGGGAAAACAAAAGTCATTAGCATAATAAATATCTTGCCTGTACAGTTTTGGGAAAAAAGGTTTTACATTTTTATGATTTTTTTCTAAATTAAAGAGATTACTGTTATTACTTTCTGCTGGATTAAAAATGTGTTTAGTAAATGTAGAAGGATTTTTGAAGACTGAAATCCTCCAGCAAACTAGAATATGGACTGCACCAACATGCGATGGTGAAATTTTCCCCACATTGTTCTTTCACATTTCTTCAAACCCCAACCAGAAGAGATGTCTATGCAACTTTTATTTGAAGAAAAGCTGTCACTGGCTTCAGCAATAGTCTTTGCTCCTCTCCTACCACGCAGGATGTCCTTGGATTATTAAGATAATTAAGTTTATGTGAAGAGTCAGCGTAATGTACAATGGAACTCATAGAACTTTTTTTGACTACCATGATAAAAACAAATTCTCTTTTCAGAGCCATTAAGCATGTATGTAAACTGCCCAGAATGAAAGAAGAGCAGAGCAGTGCTCATGCACTTCTAATGCGCTTCTAGTGCACTTCATGCACTGCAATTCTAATCTCTCAAATTCTGGCACTGGTTGCAATCAGACAGCAGTAAAGGAATTTTTAAAACTTGGAATGGCTTAGAAAAAAGGTAGAGCATAAGAAGGTGAAATAGTCTTGCCCAAGAAACTGTCCTTCACTTTGCTCTACAAAAAATGAAATAGATGAAGAGTTAAAATTGAAAGTATAAATCATTTCAGTCATTGATCTCTGCTTTAGTAGTTGATTTGATTGCCAACATATTTATTCTTTGCTATTACTATGGAAGAATCTCTTGTCCCTTTTTTTAACATCATAACTGAAATGCTCAATTTTAAAATTTCATTTTCTGCCAGAAGTATATTCACAAAACATATGGACACTAAGTAATCAGTTGATCATTCCTATTTCCAAGGCAAGTATTAAATCTTGAAAAAGCAAAATGGCTACAAGGATCATGATAAAAACCAGGGAATATATATTTAAAAGTTTGATTGGAACAAAAGGAGTTTAATATAAATTAAAATGACATTTTGTTTTAAAAAAACCCCACTATTAATGTCATCACCTATAATGACCCTTAGCAAAAAAAAAAATGGGAAAAGGTAGTATTTACTAGAGATTCACTCCCATAATTCTGCCTTCATGGTTCACACTCATATTTTGGTGCTTTGGATAATTTTAAAATATTTGGATAATATTAACATGTCTTCACTCACATAACTGTGATTTGAGCTCGGTAAGCATATCATAATTTCTGCTACACACTGAGGAATGTTTTTTGGTTGTCTTTCTCAGAACAGACACCCAAAAGGAGGTGCATCCAGGAGGGAGTGCGTTCCGGTTATGATTCCCTGGTACAGTGCACTGCTGCTGGGTAGAGCCAGGCAGACCAAAAACGTGCACAGCCAGCGCTAAGGCTGGCCAGAGAGCCAAGGAGGCTCTTTGCCTTTGCTACCCTAAGGATAATCGTGGCAAAGCAAAGATTCTTGCCCTAGGACACTGAAGATGGTGATGGCACGTGGCAGCATCTTACAGCCAGGCTGCTGCTTTTGGGGGGCAGCAGCATCCCCAAAGGGGACGCGCACATGAGCCGCGCGCTCCAGGGGACACGCTGGAGCTGCACCAAGCCTGAGCAACCCAGTTCAGCACAGCACAACTACCAACGCCAGTCGGGCCAGCCCAAGGGCACGCTCAGCCCGAGGGCACGTGTTAGCAGTGTGACAGGGAGGGAAGCTTTGAATTAAGAGTGAGCTCAGATGCGTGCTTAGCTAGCAGGGCGGATGACCCATGGCAAATCTCTGGCATTGGTACCAAGTTTGATGTTAACAGAAATTGGGACTGGTACTGCATATAATTCTTTCTGAAATGAATTTGAGAGACCACACATGAAAGGAGCTTGCCATCATTGTGAAGAAGCTCTCCTCTAAATTTAAAACTTTCAGGGAGATTTAATTGCAAGCATATTTTATTTTTTTTTCAAATTATCATTAACAAAAGCACTTTGGTGTTAACTGAGATCCCTCCTGAGGTTTTTCCTTTTTTGGTGTTTATTAAAGGTGATGACTAATTCCACCAATACCTGTTACTGGAAACTTCCTCCTCACTAATGGCTTTGGCAATGTCACCTTCTTATTATGGGCACAGTTCTTCTGAAGCACAAAGTCTTATAGGCACTGTGGTCTATCTGCACCATTAGAAGCGATTGGAAGGTACATCTAGACTTTTAAAAATAGGCTTAGTAGTGTAGACTAGTAATGATGAAACATTGGTCAAATCTGTCTTCCAGTCTGAGGCAGATCTTGATTTTCACATCATAATTCTCCCAAAACACTGGTGCTGCGTATAACTGGAGAGTGTTGCTAGTTAAAAAGTACCTGGTGAAAAGGCCAAAACCCCCTCCATTATCTACTTTTAAGTCTCTCTTTGGATCTCATCCAGGTCATGGCTTCTGTAAAATATTAGAAAACGCTTAGGCAGGCAATGTACTGTATCTACTGCCTCTTCTAATTCACTCTTCCTCTCTGATTCACCTGCTCCTGTTTGCTCTAGTCAAGGTAGCTGCTGGGACGCAAGCTCTTGTGAGCAGGAATTACCAATTTGCTGCACACTCGCACAATACTCAGCGGAGCAGGTTCTCATCCTCAGACTTTAATGTGAGCTGGATGCTAGAAACAACAAACTCGGGGTATTTCTCGCTGAACGAAAAGGAAGGGAGAGGAATGGCTGCCGGCTGTTATTCTGGAAGTGCGTGCCACTATGCTGAATGTCATCAGTAGAAGGACCTAACTGACAGAAGGATAGATTGAGCTGACAATAACACAGATAAAACAAAGACACTGGTCAACATATAAACAAACCATTGCCAAGACATCTAAAATATAAACCCATCATGTTGCTGAAAGGAAATAGTCTTCTATATGCCTTGGTAATTGCTCTTAGCTGAACTAGTTTCCATTTTAATTTTATATATTTTCCTTGTTCACTATTTTAATAGTAAGTTATTATCAAACCCCATAAAAGCATAGCAAGAATATTAGAATACCAGAAAAGGATCAGAATATCAGAAAAGGCTATAATGGATAGTGAAAGCAGATAGGGAACAGAATGTTGTCCAGACTTTGAACAAAATGTTGTCTTTGGTAGATCAGAGCTACTCAGATCTGAACACCCCCAAATGTTGCTGGGACTTACAGCTAAAAGCTGTTAGGCCCATCTCTAGTTAGTTGTGTTATTCAGGGTGAGAAGATTCGCAGACCCAGCTTCTCAGCGAGAACAGCATGCATGGAAAAAATTACGCTAAGGTGAAGGATGTCTGCAAAACTCGGTCATTATAACGTGGACAAGTTATTGACATAGGAGTTCAATTGTATATGAGGTTCACAGTACAGCTATTAAAATACTGTGTAACATTAGATTAATGTAATGTAAAGATTCATGTGTGAGGAAACCAGCTGCCACCTGTGGCTTCCATGTCACTGCTATTATTATTCATGAGCTGTAGTCTGCACATCGATCACCTCTGTTCTTCACTCGCTGTTGGAGTAGCTGAACACAGGAGAGAACAGAGATCATCCCAGCTATCCCCCTACCAAAATCAAAAAGGAGCTTTTCCAGTTTTTCAAATGCTAAATGAGAATTTTGAATTAAAAAAAAAAGCGTATTTCCCAGCTTACCTGTTTTCAATGGCACGCAGTTCAGTGCAATATTTAACAAATATAACACTCCCAAAAATGTATAAAATTAAGTGTATTAAAATCATTAATAAAGTATGAAATCTGATTATATTTTTCTTTTAATTATTTTTTCTTGACTTTCTGATTTTAATATGACTAGGATTTTCTAAATCTTTTATAGAACATATACAGAAATTTGGAATTTGAAAATAAAAATCCTCTTAGTGAGATACTGAAATCAGGTCATGATGCTGCTGCAGTTTAATGGAATTCTACAACTTATTCAAGTTAGCTTTTACTTTAATGCATCAGATATTAACTGTGAGGTGTAATTACATAATATTAAAATGTAATAAAATTGTTTCCGCAATCATATGACAAAGCCTGACTGTTAAAAACTAGAAAACAAGGTTTATAAGAATATGCAGCACTAAAGCTGCATCAGCAACATAACTTCTTTTGAAAGGAGTAAGTCTGAAGAAATTTTTCACTTAAGTCTTATAAAAACCCTTCAGAAATGCCATCTGGTTATGGCCATTAACTATGGGAAGAGATTGAAAGGAGTGGCTTTACAGACATATGAATATGGTACCAAGAAAAAAAGAACAAGAACATTCGAACTATACTGTATAGTAGATATTTTCCATAGTAAATGTATATATCTGGGGAACAAGTCATAAAATAAAAAAACATGCACCGCTGGAAAACATTTTTAAATCTCATAACCCTTCAATGTTGTTTTTTTTACAAATAAGGGAAAGTCATCATATAACTGAGCTAGGAAGGTATGATACTTCTAAAAAACAGTCTCACGCTAAAGAAATTAAAGATGAATACAGTGCAAATGACAATATTGTTTACCATGGAAATACTACATGCACAAAACAGGACACAGTAACATTTTCTAAAACAACGAAGCAGCAATACTAATGCTGCTCTATGTTTCCAATGTTTATATCCAGTGTATTTATAATAATCTTTCCAAAGGTTTGTGAGAAATAAATCTAATCTCCCCCTTTTTTTCAAACTGCGCATGGTATATGTGCTAACTTACTGAATTCATCCTTCATGCAATTCCAGTTTATTAAAGAGGTTAAAAATTTATAAAACTCTGATGGGATATGGTTTTAATGCTTCATCACACTACCCATCATTTGCTTTTCAATCTAGATCAGAATGATCTTTCCGACTTCCCTGCAATCACCTACCTGCACAGCTAATATTTTCTGAGCGTTCTCCTGAGAGGCTGCCTGGATCCTCGCCAGCCCAGCCTGGATGGAGAGGCCGTGCCGCCTCCACCGCGCCACCAGCGCCCGGCGCAGCCTCCTCTGCAACGCCCGCAGCTGGGACGGTGATGGCAACCGCAACGGCAACCGCAACGGCGGCGGGAACGGCAACCGCAACGGGGAGGGGGGTGGGGGTCGGGGCAAGGGGGGAGAGGCAAGAAGGAGGGAGGGGGGGGAAAAAAAAAATAAATAAAAAAAAAAATTCCCAAGTCAGAGCAGGAGAGGAAATTAATGGCAGCGTTCAAGAAGAATGATGGAGGGAAATATAGAAAGCAGTCAATAGCCCATTCTGCGCTGTACGGACCTGACAGGAATTTCACAGTCTCTTGGTTTTTCAGCCCACTCATGTGCATTCATCAGAAACCAGTCACATCTGGCTGCCAGGATGGGGGGTTAATTTTCTCTAAATGCCTCAGCAGTTTTGTTCTAGCTGAGGCAAACTCTGTGACTGCAAAGCTGATGAGTAAAATATTTCTACTTCACCCAGTTTAACTCAAAACCGATAGCCTCGGGACATATTGAACCTTTCTTAAAAAAATAATCTTTTGAAGCTTTTTGAATGGCACATCAGGTCAGGCCAAAGTTTAAAATGCAAGTTTAAGACTTTGATGGACACAAGGGCTTTTTTTTTTCCCCTGCGTAAAGCTTATCATAGCTTGGCAATGTGTGCTTTAGTGCATGACAAAACTAAAGAGAATTAACTTAGCCATCAACTGCTCAGGGAGAACAATAACAGGAAAGAAATTTCCAGATAGAAGTTCCTATTAATCTACCTAGCTATAACCACGTGACATGAAAGCATCTAACAGCACTAAATTGCACCAAATGCAGCGGCTGAGAGTGACACTACTTAAAAAAAGGATTTTATATAGACGTATAGAAAAGATAACATCCTGGGAACCACGTTTGGTGCAAAGGTTCCTAACCAAAATGATTTAAAGCGGGAGTGCTTACCGGAGAGGCTTTTGCTGTTTGCTAACAGTAATTATTGTTACAATCTACAGTTAAGACTGGTATCAGTTTTTCCTTAATCTGCAAGTATTTGGAACTCATAAACACGGTGTGGTAGGTCTCAGTCTAGAAGAAAAATGTGTTAACGAGATCTGAAAAATCTACCAACACAGGATGTTTTTGAAAATGACTGGGTTTTGGTAAATTCTGCAAACATTGCTGCATACTCCAGACTAGATGCAATTTAGAAAATGGAAATTTAAACCACTTAAATTATTGCTTAGTGGAAATACACGGGTTTGTGTTTCATCAAGTTAATTATTTCAATAAATTGCATAGCTATTGTTAGCATGAGGCCTTCAAGAGGTTGCCAGATTAACACAATGGATTGTACCATTCCTTTGGAAATACTACATTTCATTAAGGTCAATGCCACAGGTCAATAATTGTATCAGTTATAAAAAAGCTTTTACATGATAAGATATGACTGCTCTTTAGGAGCAAGTGCAGTGTACCAGGTGAAAAATACACTTTTTCAAAAGAATGTAGATTATAGTAATATCTAGTGAGCTATTACAGCCTAGAGAGTAATTAATGCACATTTTCAAAATTAATGGTCTGATTTTCAGAGATACTCAGTTTCCACAAGTCCCATTAGATTCTATGGAAGCTGTGAGTACTCTGCATCTTTGTAAATGATGCTGTAAAATATTAAAATAGATCTTTGTACATAATTTTTTTTAGTCCTGCCAGATTATATTAAAAATAACATGAGGCAACATACATGAACTCAATGGGAAAATATAAAAATATAAATCTGAATCACAGCCAAACCCTGAAATCAAATATGAATATGTTTTCCAATTGGAAGAACCTTTTCTAAGTACCAGTGCTCCTTTCCTGGTATTTTAAGAAATTATTTTTTTTCTTGAAATCTATCTTTTTCTGCAGGTCTGCTGTTAATTCAACTATTTTCAAATCTCTTGTTGTATAATACCATTCCAGAGTCTGAAAAAGAATGCAGGTGAGAGAGGCACAAACCAAACAACTTTATGACATTTTCATGAAACATTCTGCTTCAGCCCTAGAAAAATGAAATAAGTAGAGAACTATTGGATTATCAAAATTCACATTTCTGTAAAAAGGTAAAATAATTGCAAGATATGTTGTCGTGATCAGGAAAATCGTGGTTGGGAGAACACATGAAAGAATTTTGTAAGTGAATGGTGAAAGGGATCAGTGGCTATCCAGTTCAACACCTATCCAAATTTTTGTCTTGAGAGAATCAAGACATTAAAAAATTTTGAGTTTTGGCTATTTGAAAATTACTATAATATTTATTGAGAAACTTACAGTTTATAATGGCTGGTGTCCAATACGACCTTCACTAACATTTCTCATTTTGAAGAACTAATAAACACTTAAAAATTATGAGTCCTTGATGGCTGTTGTTACTTTTGTAAGTATTTCTGCATCTAATGCATCTCATATTTTGAATACATCTTATTGTGGCCACCATAATAGAGCGTAAACTCAATATTTGTTAATTTTACAATATTAATTGCAACATAAATAATATTAATGCACACAATCAGAAATACATGTCTGTGAGAAATTAACAGCTTGATAAAATAATGTTACCTGCAAGCTTAGAATAAACAGATGGACCCACTAACCTAGGAGTGGCCATGCAATCTCCCAAGTCGACTGCAGACCTTTAGCTGAGGAAACAATTTAAAACAGAAAAATCCTGAGTAACCTAGCTAAAGAGTACTTCTAGCCCAAAAGCAGCCTTTAGATTTCGTAGGTTTTACCATGTTCTGTCTATCCCTACAGGCACCAATACTTTTCTCTTAGATCCTCTTCTCGGTCATATGATAGACATATAGTTATTTGCTTTTCCTTATCTTTTAAATTTTGATCACACATGGAGACTTATGTATGTTGCATACATGATGTTATTGCTAACTCCTTCATTTTTCATTGCTTTTTTTCACACTTTGAGAAACATGCTGTATTCTCAGCACATCAAGTCAAATGCTGTACAGAGAAGGTATCAGCATCTCCAGTGGTCAAGGTGTAGGACTATGTACAGTAGTCAAATATTGGATGAGATTCATTTTGTTTCTGACACTTACTCTGCTGTAGGAGCAGAACCGAAGGAAAAAGGAAACAAAAAGATAAGCTAGCTCCAGATTTTGGGGATGCAAGAGGAAAGCAAGCACCAGGATTCTTGTTTCTGTCATTCTTGCACCTGCAATGGCTGCAGCAGACACAGGTCTGCTGTTAGTCCCCACGAAACAACCTTCCGTTAAAGGGATTGTAGGGGTTTCTGCAAGCGTCAAAACAAAGTTAATCATGCAAGGAGGAGCAATTGCTTTCAAAGAGGTGGGTTTGGAGGGTTTTTTGGGTGGGTTTTTTCCTTTTTTTTTTCTGGGAGGGGACAATTTTTGCAGCAAGTTGCTTCTCCCAGTCTTCATCCAACAAACGACATGATGAGCCGATGGCTTTGCTGGAGAGGCACCTTTGTGAGCTCCTGGGGAGAATGAAGGACTCTGTTGAGAAGTTGCCCTGGCCATGCTGTTACTTTGGGGCTTCACTGTTACTACCCTTTACTTGTGCTGTGGCTCCCCTCTGTGCTTCACAGCAGAGGGGAGCATATGGGTCTATATTTGTTTAATTCCTTATTTATATATGGTACTAATATCATCAATAATATCAGTGTAAATTTGGGAAAAGGAAGTGTGAACTAGCTGCCGTTGCTATCTTACTAGAGAGGAAGCTTATGATTCGGGGCACCTTATTCTGTTCTCACCTTTAAGTTTCTTCTTATGATAAATCAAGATACTTCATTAAATACATGCCTGATTTGCAGGAATATGATTGAAATTAAGCTAATATTTTAATCTGTAATTTCTTTTGAGGGATCAAACTGGGATAAAAATCATATAATACTATTTGAAGCTGAGGTCTATACAAGCCTAATTCATTATTCCAGTGGTATTGTTTCTAGGCCCTCATTAATTAATGCTATGACAATATTTGGATTCTCTATACAGTAAAAAAAGAAAAAAAGGGTAAAATGAAAGAAAATGCTACACAGAGAGAAGGAACTGTATCTTATTTAGACCAGAACACTTTTAACTTTTGTTGCCTGGCAGTTCACAGGAACCCAAAATTTTCACATTCTTGTCTTTCATGACACAGTCTAGCTGCATAGGGCTAGACCAGTGCAGATTACAGACATATTTGACAACGGACCCCAAACTGGGAGTATTTACTTAATTAAACATCATATGACATGTGGCCCCATTAAGAATACAAAGTGAGTAGCATGTGGAACTCAGCCACGATGCTTTAACTCAGTCAGTAACATACTACTTGGACTGCTTTAATTACCAGTTCTGGCCAGTGACTAGGTGCTAGCATTATATTGGGTTATGATTACAAACCTAATTCTCCTCTCTGCTGTTGCTAATTAGTGACATTCAGCTGCTCTGAATATAACTAGGTTTACACCTGAGAATGCAAAGAGAGAATCAGACCCTCTATGAATAAAATTTCATTTTATCTTCCAAAATTATAATTATTCCTAAGAAAAATGTATTCTGCATTTAGAATGCATACTTGCTTCTAAGGTGTCTGATCCAGTAAAACTGCAAGATTCTGGATCACACAAAAGGTAGTAGATACTATTATAGGCAGAACTAGTACGCTGCCTGTCTCAAAAGAAGATTCTTTAAATTTTGCCAAACTTTAAACATTTGATCTAAAAATGTGCATGGCAGGTGTTTGCCTCAGGCTGAATTTGTTTGGATAGCCCAAGCAGTTTGCTTTTTTGTGAGGTATTCTGGGCAAAATACATTATTCTGCTCCCATTATGAAATGACACTGATGTTTCCTTTACTAGATGCGCAAAGGGGACTCACATTTCAAAGGGGACAGCATTATTGTATGTGATATGACTTCTTCATAAAAATCATCTGATGAAAACTGTAAGTCTTTGGAAAACTATTTACTGCAGATAGTCACCAGTAAATTTCCCCTTTTTTATTAACCAAAATTTTTAAGAATGTTGCCCTCTGTAAGCATTCTTGAGCCTCTCACTGATCCTACATTTGACCAGACTGTTCATGTATCAGCCTTGCTGAGCAAGTAAGAATGCTTATCTCTATATAACTCTACCCTGTACATAAACCATCTTCACAAAGCAATTTGTCATACTGTAGATCAGGAATACAGCACTGAAACTTGATTTTTCTCTATAATGTCTGTTATTTTGGTCCAGGATGAGATTCATCACTGACAACAATGTGCCTATCTGCATACTAGTATAAACATCCATCTGTTGGTGCTCAGCAAACCCAGAGAAAAAAAATCTTTGTGAAAATTGGAAGGTATAATTGGATCACACCATGAAGTCTGTGTTAAGGATGCCAATTTGGGACTAAGAAATCCAACTGTTAATCAGAACTAGTGCAATCCTAACCATCATGGTCTAATCCAGGCTTTACATAGCTATGCTAGTATACAGTAACATCAAACAAGGAGAACCAACCATAGACTATAAAAATGGAATATTAATTGCCAGTGCAACACTATTTTACCAGAAAAAAACCCTGATTTTATGAGTTTTCCTTCAAGTACCACCTGAAATTTCCTTTTCCTTTCCTGAAGTTTCCTTCAGAAACAGCCTGAAAAGTAGGAAGCAAACTCAGACACACAGCTCAAGGAATGGAAATTTATCATTACAGAGACTTAGACACATAGCTACTCTGAATAAAGGTTGATTCCAGACTGAAAACAATCTAAGGAAATACAAATTGAGACATTTAAAAGAACTAAGCAGCTGAAGATGTTGTTGCAGATACAGTAGGTAGTTACAGCTCCTTACCAAATGACTAAACCCATTTGTGAATATTAAAAAGAAGAAGAGATGGACTAAGCAGCAGCAAGAATGGAAAAATATATGTAGCTGAGGCAGATGAGAGAAACAGATGGGCAGAGCATTTCCAAGAAGTCTCACTAGACTCAGCCCACCATCAATACCATATTTTGATGAAGTATTATGAACCTAAACCATTTAAATTAACAATATCCAATTGAGATGTCAGCAATATACACACAGCAATCCAGAAGCTAAAAAATGTCAAGGCAGACAGCAATGATCATATCACAGAGAAATGGAGCACTAGATCCCACCATTTAAGCAAAACTCATAGAATCATCCAGAGAAAAAAAGATCTCTACCCTCCCTCCTGCAGGAGAAATAATTTGCAATGCAATATCATACAAGATGAAGTTGAGCAGAAGTCTTAGTTTCTGGATTTCTGAATAGACTGAATTCAGCTCAGGTGAACATAAATAAGCTAGAGATAGTCATAATAAGGACCATCATAAAATAATACGTCATCAATTCTCAAAAACATTTGGAAAGCTTATGTACACCTGCAATCATATACTGAACATGAATCAGGTTCACGTCGTGAAGAAGGCAGAGAATGATGGAAGACAAAGTCCACTGTGAGATCAAGGGTCCTGAATGTAACCCTGCAGAAATGTATTATATTCATATCTGCCACACTGTACCGTTGGCACGTTAACCACATCATTTAAACTCAGCTTGTCAGTGATAACTGGGAATTTTGTGCTCTCTCTTTTTGGGGGGGCATCTGATACAAGTCTTTAATTTCTAGAGCTGATTAGCAATGACAGATTCAACTGAAGACAGTGGGGAGATGTGAAATCATAGTGTGCCTTGAAGAAGGGTATATTTCTGACATTTCTATACCCAGGGCTAGGTTCACAAAAGGCTTTGGGCATCTGATTGCTCCCTTAGGCAGCTAAACCCATAGTTATTCTATGGCGTTGACAGTACAGGAAACTAAGATTATTTCACTGAATTCTTTAATGAAACATGACTCTGGTTTACATTCAGGGAATATAAGTCCTTCAACACCACTGTTGACTGACACTGATATAACTGGTACCTGACCTTCTGGATTCAACATAATATTTCTCTGTAATTCTGCAGTAGACCCTCTTGAGACTTCAGTTTATTACAAAATGTAGCAAACCAAAATGAAACTAACAGAAGTAGTATTAACTACTAGTCACTGCTATCAGTAGTAACCTATTATGATTTTCAGACCTAAGCAAATTGCCATTACATGTTGAACAGAGACTAATATGTCACTTCTAAATCTACACTTTCTCTATTTTCAAATGATGCTAATCTTATATCAGAGGACCCAATGTGTGTGTCATATTAATTCAACAGTGCGCTGTGAATGCTAAATTCTATGTAAATGACATAAGCCTTATCAGTTCCATTCATTGTTACAACTCAAACAACACCAATTACAACAACTGTACAGATTTTGGCTCTGTAAGAATGGCAGATTTATTAGTAAAATCCAGTTAATATTTATCTTTTTATACTATTCAACTACCAAGTTGCACCTGTATAATATACAAAGCTCCTAGGTAATGAGATATTTCTTTATTGTCAAATCTGCTCCACAGACTGCTGGTAAAGATTGCATAGCTCATTTAAATAAAGCTCTTTTGTCAACAGACTGGATATACTTTAAAAATGAGTAAAAGCCTCATGAAAAAACCCAATCTCAGCTGATGTGCAAGTACACATGAAAAGATGCACTTGTTTTTTGACCTTATTCCAGTTGTGAATGCTTTAGTAAGCAGATTAGCAACGTTAAATTTAAAAAAAGGAAAACTATTTCAAGATCCACTGAAAAACAAGCTAAGAAAAGCCTGAAAAATCAGAGTACAATCTCCGACTAAAAATATTGGTGAATGCAGACAAAACCATTGGTTAACAGAGGAAGGAAAAATCTAAAGAACAGTATTATGATTTTTAACTGCTGTCAGGAAAAAAATAAGGAAAAGAGACAATAGCGTAAGAACAGGGTATCTTTCTGCTTACTGTGTCTACTCACTGTAGGAGCTTTTAATACCAATCTTAAAATGAAATGTGTGCCTTCTATATTAGGTTCCTGAAAACGTAGCCTAGAGTTTGATAATGAGTAGATATAGAATACATGTGATGTTATTCTTTCCTCAAAGGGTTTTATACTTGCCAATTTCTACTGCTATACAAGGGAAATATATCTGTACTTATCCAGATGGCTCTTGCTATATCACTTAGTAACACTGATAATCAAATACTGCTATTTCATCTCCAGGAGCCTGAAGCAACGAATGGAAACATCTTGAAAAGGTGCAGATAATTCCACTTACTCCCAACCAAAGGTTTATATTTTTAATTTTATTTTTTTTTTTTTTTTTTTTTTTGGTCTCCAAAGTCTCATCTGCAGAAGCCTACAACTTTTCCCAACTTTTATTTGGTATTTGCACGCGACCATTAGAGGAACATGTCAGAGAGCACAAGCTGCCGTGTCAAAACCCTGCAAGTAAACAAGATTGCTCCAAAGAAATTCCTGACCTTGCCATTAATGTCTTCTGTTAAAGCAGCCATAATCTCTAATCATTCCTTTTACAGACTTACTGCTTACTCTGAAAACAAGAAATTGCACAGTAAAATACCATATCTCATCCTCTGTCCCCTCCTAAAGGATTTCTGGAGTATAATTGTTAACACATTTTTCAAAAAGTAAGCTAACACTCTTTTGACATTTAGTGTTGTGGAGAATTTTTTTCATGAGCTTGTAATCTTAAAAATAAAACTAATAAACTAACATTAATATAAGTATGTTGCACTACTTGCCCAAACAATTTAATAGTGAAGTCTAAGATAAGCTCCATCTTTGTGAAGGATGAATTCATGCCTTCTTTGCTACCTTTAAAACACACTAAGATTAATTACCAAAAAGTACTTCAGTTGTAGACCTAGCAGAATACAGAGACAGCACCCTGCCTGTCTCGACTAAGGAACAGCAAATATGATGATAAACATTTATATTAAGCAGTTGCTTTTGACACACATATATAAAGTATCTCCTGATTATTGCAAAAAGTAAAATGAAGTTCAAAGGAAGAAATTTTTTTTTTTCTAGATGATATATACATTTATCAGTAATTCCCTATAGCTTCATGAGAACTCAACAATCATAAATCAAGCCCATCTTGCTCTCTGGCCAGAAACCAGCCTGTTGTGACCAGACAGCACTGTCATTTCCTTTCTGTTTTGAGGCACTTGGCTATGATCTCACCAGAGCTGTTAGTCACCAGCCTATTTCTAGGCTTTGTGCAGCGTGACCATGTGCTGGAATAGCCCAGGTCATACAACGGGCACCTCCACAGTCACACATGCTCCTAGATACTTTGCTGAATCCCCACCAGCACCCCCTTAGCCATGACAGAAACTTGACGTTCAGTTAACCATTTGAGGAATGGCATGGCCTTCAGCTGGGCAAAGCTAGGCTTTGCACAGGAATTTCCCACATAGGTTTGCACAATACACTGCCCGGACAGTGAAAGCAGCCCAGAGGCTGGATATTCTGCAGGGCCAAATTGAGCACGGAGAGGTAAGTGTGCTTCCTGGAAGGCAATGAATCAATCAGAAGAACAGCTGGCCAATTAAGATGTGCATAACTTCTTGCCAGATGTTACCTCTGTGCTGATGGCTGACTGCATCTTAGAGATGCACATTGTTTCTCAACCCCTGGGGCTACTTTCATATCGTTAAATAAACAGAGCTAGGAACCATTCTCTGCTGTAAGGCTAAGTGGCACAGGCTGGCTTTGTCCACACTATGCAGTCCACTACCACTTCTCAGTCTTGTGCGATAGCCTCACTGCCCTAAGACACAATTAGTATTTTAGGAGGAGGAGGGTGAACGGATGAATGACTGAATTAATGTGAAGGCTGTGTTTCAGCCTATGAAGACAAAACAGAGAGTAGGCGTTGCATACCCTTGGGTATGGCAAAGCCTCTTGGGATAGTGGTGGAATACTGTATTGTGCTGAGGGAACTAAAGCTGGTGCTGTTCCATCCACGTTCCCTGCTTGAAGCAGGCCCTGGTGCATGTTATTCCTCGACTTGTGTTACATCTTCTCTTGGAAAGTGCTAGCCAACACAAGCCAAAACAGGACATGGTACCGTAAATATACAGTATGGAGGACTATGGAGCAGGTCAAGCTAGGTCCCTAACCCTTTTTTTTTTTTTTTTTGTGGACTAGATGTCACCGTCACAGCCAACAGTATCCTGAGCTTCCTGTTGAAAGTGTCTTGGAAAAAGCCAGATGCACACATGCTCTTCATAAACAATGAGTATTGAATTAATGAATTACAAGAATTCATGGGCAGGACTGGTTTAGGAAGGGAACATGAAGGTTGGAGGGGGTCCAACTTTAACAAATAGGGGAAGATAAGCAAAATATATGTGGCTAGAGGGCATTACAGTAGGTCAGATTAGGAGCTATACTGTGAAGGGGAAAAGAGATATCTTGAGACTAATAAACTGAAGTCTTTAAGTCACCAGCTAACTTGAATTTGACATCCTTAGTCTAACCAAATATCGTTTTCTTCTTATCTAGCACCAGAGATTAGATTTCAGAAATCTTAGGAAAATTCTGCAACTTAGTCACCCCCTTCCTGACTTTGACTCTAGCTCTGATTTACATCTTTAGTCCAGACAGCTGTTTTCCTTCTTGCTTGACTCAGAGGTCAACATAAGGTGCCAGAATGCCCTTTCTTGCTTACTAAACATAAGCATCTTTTGAGGTTTACAAAGAGTCAGATTCCCATAACCACCCCATCTACGCATCAGCTTCTCAGTACAGTCACTTATCCTGTATGACTCTTGGTAGCATTCTCACTGAGACCTCTAAAGAGTTACTTAATTCTCTGATCTAAGAACATAGCACTCAAACAGGAAGTCTTTGTTAGGATTTGACTGTATTTTCCCACCACCATTATCTGCCTGTCTTCAGTCAGGATGTATATTGTATTGCAAAAATGAATATTACAGGGAAGGCAGAAATTAAAATTATGTTCACAGAATGGAGTTTACAATTAGTTAGATACTTAGCTTCAGTCTGTCATAATATGTATTTTATTAACTATCCATTAAGATAATTGGAATAAAATATTCCAGGTCTTGCCAGAACCCTTTGTATTCAGACGGTCTTATGGATTCAGCCACATTTCTGTAGGAAGCACAATATGAGCCGAAGGAGAAGACTAAATGAAGTCACACAGTCAGTAATTAAATCACTCAGTAAGTACTGTAAGTCATTCATACAAAAGACTAAAATTATAACAAATACCACAGGTGCTATGTAGACTCAGATAATGTGATTTAGGACCTAATGTAAAGGAGAAGTTTTTATGATACTCCAAAAGCACTGATTCATTGTACTTCCTTCTTCCAGTTATCAGAAGAAAGATGAAGAAAGGTGAAGAAGAAAATTAAGAACAAGAAGAACAAGAAATTGGAAAACATGTGTCTAAGTCAGGAATGAGAATTCTCTACCTTGACAGTGCAGCTCTATTTCAATCTGAAATATTTCCACTTCAATATTTCATAAAGAAACAAAAATATGGAAAGAATACTGTTGGAAAAACTCCCAAAAACATTATTTGTAGTAACTCTTTAAAGTGTATGAATGAACAAACAAAAGGTTTCTTAACTTCTGTTGTTCTATCCGCTCTTCCATACTCCACAGTATCTTCCCTCCTTCAAATGTAGAGAGCTGAGTCAGTAAGCAGATAGTCTGCTATTGTGTTTACAGTACGAATTTCAAAGTGTAGTCTGTCTCTCTTCTAGTACGTGCATGGACTTTGAATAGGACAGAATATTCTAAGTATATAAATTGTGTATGCAAACAAACGGAAAGTGTTTTTCTTCAACAAAATTGCCACAGGATAGATTCAAATGGATGTGGGCCACAAAGAATTTTGAGTGGTATGACACACTAAATGGCTAATAACAATGTATTATGCTGCTAATAAGCACTGAGTCAACTACAACAGCGTAGGTTTGAACAGCGCTGTTTTTATAGCCAAGGAGAGGCTAATTTGTACACTCCTGGATTTCATTATTTTGTCTTTATTTAATCATTTCATTGCTCAAAATGTTCTTTAACAATTCTTCGTGCTTTTACTTCTAAACTTTTACTTAAGCTAAATTCAGTTGTTTCCATGTGTGCATCCTCACTTTTCCTCCTCAATAGCATCCAGAGATTGGCAGTCATCAATTAGATTGTAATGCTATTGTAGGTTATTTATTACATGTCATAATGATAAAGTAACACTTTATGTAGCAATAAGTTAAGGTCTCTGGTATAGTCCCTGAGAAAAACTTCAATCACACGATCATATTCTGCTTATCACTTAAAAAATGTAATGCAAAAGCTAAATAACTTTTCATTTCCTGGTACATTAGGAAGTTTCCAGCCACTTCATCCATTTCTAAAGGAAAAAAAAAAAATTATACTACTTGTGGGCATTCCTGTTTCCTGGAAGTAGCAATTGTAAGATTCACCTACTCATTTTTCACCTGCAGGCTGTGAGTGCTACTTGGCACTCCTCTGGTCCCCTCATCTGGAGAACCCATAGAAACACAACACATATTCCTCTCTGTTTGCACGCAGCAGTTCCCAGCACAATGAAATTCAGGGCCCTCAGATGGTTTGAGGGGGGTGAGTCTTGTCCTGTTGCTGAATGGGGAAATAGCCAGGATGTGCACCCACAAATCAGAACTGGGTGCACCACTGTTCCAGAGCACGGATGAAGGCTGAAACAATCACAGCTGTATCTTGTATTTCACACTCTGCTTTCAGGAAAGGGGAAGAGCCAAATAGTGAAGTGAATAGTGAAGACAGTCAAAGATGATGACCATATTTTCAATTTATGAGAAAAGTAAAAACCCCAAAGCAACAATGCTAGTGAAATTAACAGCTTTTAAAGTCAAATTTCATCAGCAACTGCAATGGCGCCTAGGATTTGTCATTTTTACCTTGCAGCAAGGAAACTGGAAGTCCTAGGAGGCCAGGCTCTAGCCCAGACAGATCCATGCCTCATCCCTCAGCACCACAACAGGGAGCCTATTAACACTGACAAGGCTGACTGCCCTGAAATTGCAAACTTTTAAAACACTGACATTTTTGGCCCCAACAGCACAAGGCCTCAGGATCTGTGCCCCAGATTTTGGGGAACACCTCGAGACCTCCAGGTGCCAAGTGCCTGGCCCTGCTGTAAGCCACCAGAGTCCCTGCCGCAGAACTGGGACCACGGTCGCTATTACGGGGGGGCCACACTGGTGCAGTCAGGCTACCTAGACCTCAGGGAGTGTGCCTGGAGGAACCGCGCTGGAGTCACAGACCCTCGCCTAACTAGGGGAATTCATCGTCTCTTTCCAACTCCGAGCAGGGTTGCACTGAAACCTTAGTTTCTATCAATGAGAAGTTAATTGAATCCAAGACGTTAAATAGTCACCTAATTTTTTATTTCATTAATGTTGCTGGCAGATTTTCACTTATTGGTTACTATCACTTAGTTAGGTGTGTTTCTTAAACAAAATCATCTTAAATATGATTTGATCCAAAAGGGTTTATAAGGTTTTATACCAATTACAGACCTTATTGTACAGGTATTATATATAAAAGGCAAATATGTTAAACAGAAAGCATTAAAATAAAAAGATTCAACAAAAAATGTTGAACACTGCTTCCAAAGATGTATGTGTTTAATGGACTCTACCTTAAAGTTGGTGTCTATGTTCACTTTTCTTCTTAGCAAGGATGATGACTGTATAGTCATCTTTTCCTAACTCATGAAAAATTCTCAAGAACTGATGAAAATTCAAGCGTGTATGAAAACAAGGAAGTCATTACTAGCAAATACACTTCAGATGATTGATTTTCACTATGTTTGTCAAGAAAGTTGGGATTTTTAATCCTTCTTTGAAATGCAGTCTGTATAAACCCTTTCAAATATGGCAGTTTTCCTAGATAAGAGCTGACGGCAGTAATAGACAGGACAGAAAACACATCTTTCGTTAAACTATATTAATGAGGAGGTACTTAAACCATTAATGACCTGAGTCAGTGACTTTGGTAACCGTGAGTTAGTTGGCAGGTTCCACCTATCTTGATTTCCAAGATTCTTAACAGTCACAATTGCACAAATAGATTCAGTATTATGTTCCTGATTACCAGATAAAGATGCGAAAAGGAATCTTGTTAATGCCTTTATAAGCAGACACAATTACCTTAAAAGGATAATAAAAAGGAAAGAGAAATATTCAGAAATTAGGAAATGTCAGACTTACAGTTTCTTTTGCAATGTTAATTTAAGACCCTATGTATTATGACACAGTCTTATTTATATACTTCATAGTCTTTTTCCTATCTTTTTCAAAGCAATGGGTTGACTCATATTATGAACAGATCAACATGTGCAGTGGAAGGGAATATTTCTGAGGGAGACTTTTTCTGCAGAGTATAACAATATTCCATGTGAGACAGAGCTAAAAGAAGCTGAAACACTACCCCAAAGATTTTCATAGATGATGTTGAGAGTGAATGACAGCTGAGATTTAGGAATCTTGAATTCCTTCCAGTCTTTGAAAGCAGAGTGGCCTTTATAGATGGAGTTTGTTCCATTTCTCCATAGACTAACTCAGACTTACTGGAAAACTCCGGTATCACCCTGGACCACTTCCTTTTTTTTTTTTTTCCAAATCACCATTTGCCTGTCCTTAGCCCGTCTCTTTTTCCTGCCACTGCTATTCTCAACCCCACAAATATTCTATCTAATTTTAGAAAGTCTTAATCTCACATTCCTTATATTACCTAAAAGACAGTAAAAACTATGTCTTAAGTAGCATGAAACTGTGAATTAATAGCGGACTGAGGGGAGTTTTATCCATACTACAAGCATGTGTCAACGTTGCAAAATAAAGGAGGACTATGGAGCAAACTTTACCAGTAGACATCTGATCATTAACACTGTTAGTTCAACCTCTGGTTTTATTTCAGATTAACCCATCTCTTTTGCAAAGCCTGGATGTGATTCACTCCAGGGACTGCTCCCAGAAAGCTTTATATCCCCGGACACCCTACATGTCATTGTGCCACATCTCATGGCATATTATACATACTTTCACTTTAATACTATTTTTTAAAAAAACCTACTCTAGTGGATTCACATGATTTCAAGTAAATGAAACTGAAATGCAGTAGTACGTAGTATTAACCACCAAGTAAGGCTGCAAGGTCCCTGCTGAGGTGCAGAGGACAGAAATCCAGGGCCAAGTGCTGTGTAGTGTGGACAAACAAGTGGTGCTGACAAAGTCAGCCTTGGAGCTGTGGAAACCAAGAAGAAACATTATTTGGGCTTGACCCCAAAGGAGCTCTCCTTGGCCTCCTTTTATTTTTTTAGCCTTTTTTAATGTATCAGACATGCCTGGAAAGCAATGCTGTCAGCCTCTGTTGCAATGATAATGCTGAAAAATGGAAAGTATAAATGTCAGAAGCTGAATTTTCTATTTTTGGTGATCTTTTTCTCCCCGCTTCTGTGCGTGTTTTTCTTCTACTTTTCAGGACACAGGTTCGGCTTCTAACAGCAGAAGTAACAATAGTTATAGTTCACCTTAATAAGTTTTCCCTTTCTACAAAGAGGAAAAGAAAGCAAAAACCTGCACGTTCCACATGCTCCTTGCTTTCTTTTGGAAGAAAATTTGGGTGCACAAACAAGAAGGGAAACATTGTGCTTCAAAAGCTTCCCAGTTTGGCAGACTAGGAGAGCAGGACTGCAGGGCACACAGCAGGTACACCTACCTGTCACTGCAGACACAGTTACTGTATCCTAGATAACAAAAATAGTAAGTCTGTTTCAAATTAAAGACTAGGTTCACTAGCACACCAACTGTTTTTCACTCCTCTAATGCAAAATAAGTGCTTATTTGGATGTGTTACACTATTCCAGAATTTGGAAAGGCGGTAAAGAGTATATAAATAAATTTAGCTTTATGAGTTGAATTTATTTAAAAAAAAAAATCCAACATGTAAAACCATACTGAGATTACTTGTCTTTAACATATCTTTAAGTATTTCATTCAAAAGTGGCAAAGGCCCCTTAAGCCTGACACCTTCTGAGGTCAATCATATGCGCTGTATTACTATTTTTTTCTATTACCTGAAACATGCATAAAATAAATACACCACAATTCCAAAGCAAGAAGAAAAATACATCTTCAGTGCCAAAACTACCTCAGTATAAATTCAAAGTTCTTATCTTGAACGGAGGCTAGACAACAGAAGATAACATTTGTCTGCAATGTCAGCTTTTATGCTATAGATAGCGGAGAAGTGTGGAAATTTTAAATATATACTGAAAACCCACATAAGTACAAAGCTTTGAACTTGGTCAATAGTCTAGGAAAGCCAGCTTTTGGCAACTACACAATAGCTAAAAGGTTGATAACTAAAAAGCCACCTGTCATTGGACATAGCAAGATTTATAATACAGAGATTGCTGAAAAACAGCCACTAGGAATGTAGAAAAATTAGTTTATTGTATCATATAATCTGATAAATATTTATTGTATAGTTTAAGATCTTAATAGGACTTAAAGACTCTCCTAATTCAGATTCCCCAACAGACCATGCATGTTTGTTACCAGTGGTTTTTCACTGCAGAACATATCTCTTTAGGTAAAACAATACAAAAACCCCAATACCTTTTCTCCCCAAAACTGAAAGGGGACAGCTTCACAGGCATTAAAATACCTAAAATAAGTAAAAAGGTGGTGGGATTGTACACTGATTTTAATTTTGGATAAATATAAGGTTGTAAATACAATAACTGTTTTAGTGAACATCTGTTTATAGTACTATTACATCTACTAATCTGATTATAATACTGTATGTAGGAAACGAAACAATTGCATTTGCATGCCTACAGCTCAAGTCTGTTTTATTTCCCGTGGATCATCTATGTATCTAGACAGGTGTGTTGGCTTCAGGCTATTTTTGCTGCGAAACATCTGAAATAACAACTGTGAACCGGTTCGGCAGGTGAGAATTTTCCTGACAGAGTATTTACATTTGATTTGAAAAGTCATCTGCAGCTTAAAGGAAGAGTATATTACTTAATGAACAAGTATGGCCATTGTTTTTAGAGTTGGTTTCCTTACTGGGACTCATATTTATAACTCTGCCTTTCAGAAAGACTGAGTTTTCCCAGTAAATATCAGGCTGCTATTATCTAGGTGTTTAAATATAAAGATTTAGGTACCTAGCATGAAACACTGGAGTTTGAAAGCTTTGCCCACATCTAAATTAAATAGTATTGTGCCACAAACTGGTAAGAACAGGAACTGCAAGATCTCAAAAGCAAAACTGCACCCACGCTGCCTGTCCATCCTGAGGCTTCACTTACTCAAAGAGGTTAACTTGAGAAGTCCTCTTACACCTATTGAGAAGTTACGGCTTGATGGACAACGTGAAGTTCCTATGTGCACAATATTTAACTTCAATTCAGTATAACTTTCTCATCTGTCAGATTTTTAGCTATTCCTTTTCATAGCTTCAGAAAAAAAAAGAACCCCACAACAAAACACGTTTTTCTAATGGGCTGCTGATCAGAAGTGTTATTCTGATGGTGAAATCCCAAAGGGAAACATGTTTCAAATACGAAGTATTCCCTCCAGAGCCCCTGGCAGTCACAGAAAGAACTTCTTGATGTATAAAGACGGTGTCACCATTGTCAGAGAATACTACAGCAGGAAATGAACCACAAATAAAAGCAATGTCTTTCTTCCTAGGAATCAAAACAGTTGTTTTTTTCACCTACAATAATTTTTGAGAATAATATCCTAATGAAACCTCGTACACATAATGAGAAAAAAAAAACAACCCACTTGTGTCTAGGTTTTTAAATGTGCGTATACTTCGGCAATTACTCAAGCTCATAATTTATAGAAGGTAAGCTTGTATACAACATATAGAGAAAGTCTGCATCAAGAAATCAAAATATAATTTTCTAGAAGGTGAAATAATGTACAGTTCACAGCCAACTTCACTTTTCCAACAAATGGAGCCATAAATGCAATTTCCTGTCCTTTGCTCTGAAGAATTAATTTTAAGGTATTCATATTTTTCTTCTAGTACATCTTAAGTCTCAATTAAACCACAAAAAGCTACAATAAAGTAACATTAAGAACCAACTTAAACCCATCATAGCAAGGAAATTCAGACTTAGGCTAAAATTTTTGTCTCACTCTTCATCTTTAAATCACTCTGTTGTGGTTAGGAATTGTACGGCTTGGAGAAGTGTGTGATTTTTCATACTGCACAGTACATATGTTCCAGAACTTAGGTTAAAGGAAAGTCAGAATTTTTAGCCTTAACTCTGAATTTCTTTACCTTTGAAGGCTTAACTCAAGCATCTATAATTACTTGAACATGAGCTTTTTACATTTAAATCTTTTCACTCCGGAATAGAAAGTGGAATTCCAAAAGCTCCTATTTTACTGTGTACTTCAATAGCACTTTCTAAATTTAAAAGATTGAGCACCGCTTACTACATGAAACTGAATATATGCATTTTTAAATGGCACTTAGACATGAGTGGCTTAAATGTGGTAAAAAAGGCTTACACATGCCCAATATAAGTTACAAATTTAAACATTCGGGCATGAAAATCCTTTCCCTAAGTTGTTTTCAAGCTTCATCCTTTTTTCCGCAATAACTAAAGCAAAGCCACAGTAGCTGCAGCCATTTGCATCTAAGGAAGAGATGTTTTGCTTTGGTGATATAGTTAATGAGTCTAAAAATATTCAGTATAATAATTCTGTCAAAGCCCCCACAGTCTCCTCAATGAGCAGAAGCCTGCAGGATTCCAATGGGGAGCCAAGTAATGAGCTCTCAGCATTCGCTCCCACACCGTCCAGACGAAATATACTCGGGCCTCGACGGTTCCACATCATTAGCAACATGAAACAAAGACACATGCTTGACTTTAATAAGCGACTAAAGTTGCTGGCTTATTAGGCTGTCACTGCACATAAACTCTATTTCAGTGTGACAAAACAGTTCCTTGCAAACAACAACGAAAAAAAAATAGGAAAAAAGGAGGGGAGCACTTTTACAAACAGAGGTTGGTATAATTTAATGTAGTAAGTGATTGAACGGAGTTGAACGAAGGCACACAGGAAGTGATGGGTTTCTGACACCGACTCTCACGGGCATGCTGCAGACTGCAGTTTCACTGCTGGAGACGACGGTTACGGTGGGCTGCAGTGATCGGACTATGGGCATATGTGACTGAGTTTTAGTTGATATTCCTGCAAGACAGGAAGTGAAGAAGCTTATTTCCCACTGGGAAAAGATCCAGGCATGATTAACTTGGGCATGACCAAATAGGTCAATGATATGACAATGAGTGTCTAGCACAATAATTAAGTGGGAAAATGTGTGTGATTTGTTTCTTCTTGTTCTTCACATACCAATAATGCATCAGCAAGGATTCATTTAATCTCTTTCATTATATAAAAATTGATAGCAACACTGTACGATAGCCAACATTTGAATATTATCCTTTAAATTATATTTATAACTGCAACAAAATAGTTGCATCGATGAACACTCTTCAGTGTTTAAACTTCAACGTTTGAATTTTAGAGCTACTGAGAAGCTTTTTAAATGTTCATTTCTGCTAAAAGTATACATACATAGACAGGAAAAAATATTATAATACTTACATTTTAAAAAGGGTAGCTTTTGATTTTAAAAACTTAGCATTAGAGATGCGCAGGAAAGAATCCCTCTGTGCCACAAGCTTATTCCCAATTTCAAACATTCTCCTGTTTCATACAAGGGTGACATATGTGAAGAACTAGTGAGTGAGGTTAACACTTGTGCCAGAAGGGTTCACTTGTGCCAGAATTCAACCCTCAGGTGGCTATGGCACTCATCTGAAGGTTGAAGATCAAAGCTCAGGTTCTCTGTTCTGCATTAATTCAGAGCAGGCACGGATATTTTCATGCACTACAAAGTCACCAGTATAGCTTCAACAGAAGAGAATGATAAAAATCTAACCATACACATTCAATAGTGTGGCCTTAGAAAATCCATGGTAGATTATTTGAGGCAGATGCTGAAGTCCCTGGTCCAAACTGGGTTTAAGCAACCCAAGATGAGTAGAAATACTGTCCTAGGCTCTAAGAGCATGCTCATGTTAGAGCTTCTAAATAAAGTCCTATGAAGAACTCAGTTCTGAAAACCTGCCATTTTTTCAAGGAAGAAGATTGCTTAACCAGCTACACTCAGCTTGTTTAAATATTTGTTTCATTCAGAGTACTTTGTGGAAATGTAATTTGCTTTCTGAGCTCATTCTCAGACTCTTTTGGTAACGGTAACATGCTTTCAGGAGGCAGACATCTTAAACAATATTATTGACGTGTATACATAGAATAGTGGGCGTGTTTAGGAGAATAATATATTGATTAAAAGGTAACAAAGATCTATATTTGGGGGGAGTTCTGCAACTGTGTGATTTGGTTTTGGGTTTTTTTTTGTTCGGAAAATGTTGAAGAAGTGGGGGATTTGTAGGCATTAGAATAAGTCCTTTATACTTCCAACGGAATGACACCATTTAAAAAGATCTCTGAAGTAGAAGACAGAACCTCACTGTTGGTTCAACAGGTTGATCCAACAGAATTTCCTGGGGGGGCAGGGGATGGAAGGATGGGGCGGGGGGAAGGTTATCTTTTGACTATATGAATTTTAAAACAAAAGCAGTGGTTAATCACAGCTTTTATAAATGAGGAACTGCAAAGATGCAAAGCCCAGAAAAAGAACAGACGCAATGAGTTGCTCTCTTATCAGTACTGATCAAAAGAGATAATACAGAAATAACAATGACAGGGTACATTATAGCGAGAGGTATAATCACTTGCTAATTTTGGACGTAATCTTAGGATACTTCAACAGCCCGTAGTATGAGCAGAAAACAACCTTCACCGCAAAGCTCAGGCAGAAAGTCTGGAACATAGCCAGGCCCAACTGTGTACTTACCAATACGCGCGGCACCGCAAGAGTTGACATGGCAATGGGAACATAATCCTGAAATGCTGCAGTGTGTGTGGCAAGGAGGACATACATCAAGCTCTCCATCATGATATACCACAATTACAACTGGCTACCTTTCCCCAAAAGGCTGGGAAAGACATCCAATTCACCTACGGCTTTCTGAGACATGGAAGAAGGAGGACTGCAGTGTTTATGTGAATCCAGAAAAGCTCTTGGTTCTGCAAGTAGCTAGCACTTGCTAACCACTTCACAAGGAACATAAGACTTCACAGTCAGACACAATGAACACAGCAGATACAACAGATAAAAATAAAGCTAATACATTTTGGAGAAATTTCAAAACATTGAATGCAACATTATCTGTGGAAGAAAATGTCAGTATGGAATCTTGCATCTATGTAGTTATTCAGCTCTTATCTAGATCCAGCTAGTATTACTAAACACCAAGATACTGTTGGAGGTATTTTCACAAGTTGAGTAAAGCACAAAGCTGACCTAGGCAGGCTAGGTAGGTTCATATGATTCTCTTAATAATCTCAGACATTTTTTCTAAATGATATAATTCATTTTGTACACTTGAAAAGTTCCTATAATTTATATTAAATGATAAATAAATACATGAAAGAAAAATAAACCCCCAAAAATTTTCCTTCAGCAATAATACACTCACAATCCATAACTAACAGGAAGACAAACAATCCATATTTGGCACAAAATACTGAAACGCTATTTATACCGTGGTTCCCAGTTGATTTAAACCTTCATTAGAAAATATACAACTGTTAGTGCAGAAAAATAGAAATATCTCATGTAATAAGAGTAAATTATATATGAATGAGAGCCAGACACCCTTTGACACACTGCTGATAAAACCCCTGGCTTCAGGCATACTACTGAATTAGAAACTCTGTTGGGGTAGCACCCCATACAGAATAATGTGAGAATAAAATCATACTATAATAAATTTATCTTAGTGACAATTTTATGCACCATTCACTACTGTTAATTTAATAAAATACCCTTGCAGGGCAGCTGCCCCAGATCGCGTGTTCCAATCTGGACTTCACTGAACTGATTGTCAGTCAGTATTCAGTGGCCGACAGTACTTTTAATGATCATGGGCAACACTTTAGAAAATTACAGCATTCTAGCTATAATTCTGAACTAGAACTGTCTTTTCATTCAATTCTGGAAGGAAATTATGGCTGCAGGAATCTGAGTTTCACACAGAGGTTCAGAGTAGCTAAAGATCTTTCAAGTACCATAGAGATTCTCTAAATGGCTTGTTTGCTATACTTTGAATACCTTGCATCTAAATAGAAGAAAATGGATGAGGAAGGAAAGGGGAACATATTATCTACAGTGATTTAGTATCTTTAATTAACTCCCCTTCATGCTCCTATGTGCACTTATGTAGCTGTGTCAGAAGTGAGGCAGACGAAATTTTGCAAGGAGATACAGGCTTATGTCTTTCTTTGTGGTCTCTGTTGTTCTTCACAACACCTCCATTCTGGGAAGAAAATACATTCACAAAAAATTGACCAAGGAAACCAAAGATAATCCCCCATAAAAGAAAAAAATGCAATTTGAAATATCTGGTGGGTATAGCATCTTCCCAATGGTAGAAAGTAATGATGTCAAACCTCTTGATGAATATCAAAATGTTAACATGAAAGCAAGCTGGTTATCTGCATTCTGCCTGTGTGTGTCTCAGGTCTGCTCTCTGATACAAAGGCTAGCATTGCCGCCTGCCTTCCCAGTACATTTGAGTAAACTGTACATACATACTGGCATTGGGGAGTACGCGCACCGTAAGTGCTTCAGAGAACTTCAACAGCTATGGCTGCCTTGGTTACTTTGACATTTCTGACCGTATACAAAACCTACTATTACTAAACCAGCGGGGAGGCAGGCAGACTATATTTAAAGAGTTAAACAAGCATACATATAGAAATTCAGATTGCTCAGGGAAGCTGTTAAAGTAGACCAAGCTCTGTGAATGAGTAATTGTTTTCAAAAATGCATGTATCAATAGCATCACCATAGTACAATCTGATGCAAAATGATGCTCAGTTAACTATTCATGATAAAACAGCTCTACCTTTAATTCTTTCCCCAAAGTCTAACTAAAATCTAAGAAACTTCCAGAAATGTTCATTCTTGCCCAAATAAAATAAACATAGTCACTGATCATTCAACAGCATAATTTTTTGACTTGAGAACAACATCAGCAGATTGATGATTTAATGTAAAAAATCCAAAAGCATATGTAAAACTCAAGTTGTCAGAGGGCTTTGACACATGAAAAGGTTACCATGCATCAGCTGCTCTGTCGTTTAGTCGCTGTGCATTCTTTTACTCTGTAATGAGTGCTCAATGCAAGATAATTTAAGGCAGGCACAGAAATACCATGGTGTAGCTTAAAAGCCAATATAGATCTATCAATAACATCACAAGATATGGTATTTATGCCTCTAGTTAAATGGTTTGCATATCTGCATAAATTGTCTCCATCTATCCATATTGCAGGTGCATCCACACCTGACTGGGAAATCACATATCCCTCCCTCATAGTAGGATAATTTACCATACTGCTGGTACATGCTGCTATTTGCAGAACTGTGCACACAGACAGTTACCATTCTGCAGCTGATGGACAATAACTTGTTGGTGTGTCAAAAATCAGGACTACTTTATTCTCGAGGAAACGTGTGTATGGTAGTCTGCCACTAAACCTGGCAATTTTGTACTGATCCGAGTGAGGCAAAGAGGAAACGTTTTCTGAAAACGTTGTTCTGGAGTTGAAACAGAAAGCAGTGGCTTAAGTTTCTACAATATTTTGTTATTTATATTGTTCACCATAAAATCAACACTCATTTATTATTAAAAGCAGCAAAAACATGTATTTGGTAGTTATTAAAGATAGATGGAAGAACATTTAAAATTTCAGTTTTCCATCAAAGGAGCAGACTTAGAAGATTTCATTGTATTATAGGATTTTCTTCTACAGGAAACTATTTCCAAAAGCCATTTCTGCTTTCTCATTAAATTTTGATAATTACTGAAAGTTTCATTGTCTCTACTGTTTCTTAAATTAATTATGAGTTAGTACAGTGAATGAAAACATTGTCATGAACATACCACATTTAATATGATAACATTCTAAATAGAATGTTGTGATATATTGTCTCTATCAAATTATTTTTTCATATGATGAAGAAGAAAAATGTCAGAATTTCAAAGTCAATGGCTTTAAAAATTTTCTTTCACAGGAAATTTAGAGATTTTTGCTTTTCAATATAATGTCAAGTATTTTCAAAAATATTGTGATTTTGTGCTTCTAACTGACTTTAGCAGATGATAATTTAGACTTTCATGGCATGATAATATATACTTTCCTGGACAAACAGTGCACCAGACAGAACTACCAGCTACAACAAACTCAGCCATACAGGCTGGTACAAGAAGCTGGAATTTTCGCTCCCAGCCAAGGGCCTCAATAAAAAGACAGACCACCGATGGACCTGGAGTCCAGAATAAAAGCTTAAGGACATTACGACTACTGTGGCAGTTTGAAATCTTGTTTCATTGGGGTTAGAGAATGAAAAAAAGTACTGCTCTCCACTGTAAGAGAAGGAAAGCACCGATTCCAAACCAAGGAGGGGAGATTTCTTTGCCTTGCCAGCCCAGCCGTATATAACTGGAATGACCAGACTGCATCTCCTGAATGACATGGAGCTATCAAGCAGCTCCAATACATCTCTCCTGACAGAACTATGCCTCATGACCAGGGCTATGCTGAGCTGGAAATCGCAGACTAACGCAAATGGCCAACTGTGAGAAGAGGTGAGCTGGCAAGGGCTGCAAAGGTCAATATTGCTCGGTTGTTTTGGACCCCATCAGATCACCTTGACCTGAGCTATTCTGAAGTGAAAAGGTGGGAACATGGGGACCTTCGTGTTCTGTAGCTTGCAGACATACATTAGCACAAGAGTTGCTATGGCGAGAAAGATTGGATGTCTCTGCACTAGGAGGAGGATCTCCTCTAGGAGAGAAAAGATTAAAACATACCGTCTGCCATTTCTTTTATAAAAGCATTGTAAATAGAAATCCACAAAGACTTATTGCAATATCATCATCTAGATCAAGAATTAAGGAGTTAAGCTGGTAGAGTGAAGATAGAAGAAAGTGAGATGACTATTGATAATACTTATTTCTATCAGCTGAAAAATAGACACAATGAATCCTGTTCTGGCTCCTCTTTTCTTCATTCTATTGCCACGGCAGCTCCCCACGTTAGGCAAGGTGTTCGTAATAGGTAAACAAAAGTAGTGCAATTATTTCTTAATTATTCTTTCTAGGAAAACCTAGTTACACAAGCAACTTGGAAAGATGTTAAGATTTTTTGTCTAAAATTAAAATTGTCCTGATTTTATGCAGAGCTCTCCCCTCAAATAAATGTTTCTAGTGATGTGAAGATTCAGAAAATGCTTCAACAGCAATAACTGGGATGGACGCTGTGTTGTAATAATTTGGATACACTTGACTAATGCAGTTATTCGCAATGAGGTTGGCACAGTGCCTAAAGCATTGAGCAAACAAATACAGCAAGACATTCAGTTTAGTGTCTTCCAATACTGCTTTGAGATCTTTGTTTGGTCCAGGGGTATTATGGATGCTATAGCTTACTCCATCATCAAAAATTGCTAAAATATATTTATATTTCTTTGTTAAATTCACCAGTGTGTTTTATGTAAAAAATGCTGGTGAGGCACAAGCATTTTTAATCAAATTAGTATGCAACATAAGGCAGCTGTGTATTCAAATGGGTTTTTAAGCAATTTGGTTGTTTTCTTTATAATAACAGGAAAGAACATTTTGATTTTGAAGGTGACAGAGGCAATATTACCAGAATTAAACAATCTGAATTAGCTTTTTCATGAAATGTAATATGTTTTATGCTTTTAGATGGGATGCTCCACTGCTTTCAGATGAGCCTTTCACTGTCACAGTCAATGGCCAGGAACAGAATAAGCTCTGGAGGTAGGATTATCCTCAAATTTAATTTTTTTTTAGAAGAAGCTAATGGCAAATGTTTCTAGCGAACTTTAGGTGCATCTATGTTATAACTAGAGAACCAAGACAGGATATTAAAAGAAAAGATAAGTACAAAATTAGTAAACAAAGTTTGACATTTTGCTTAGCTTGAATTTGATGTCTGAAATTAATATAATCTCTAGAAAGCTTGTGTGTATATATATAAAATATTATATAGTATATACTTTTGTTTTCAGATACATATAGGAAAAAATAATAGAAATCATTTACATATATAATATGATGACAAAGAAGCATACCTTCCAAACATTACATATTAGCTTGTGTAACATCATAGAAATTTCTGCAAGGAGTGGATGTGAATTTGGTTTTGTTATATCTCAGGATGAGGGAGTTTTCCTCTGTTCTATAAAACTGCAGTTTGAATCATATCCACAAAGGACACTAGTTCACTAATACTGTAAATAATAATTCCCTGGAAAATAACATAGCAAGTCAATATTTTATATCATTCATTGACTTTGGGGTCAAGTGTACTGAGTATACAAATAAAAAGTACTTTTTTTCTGAACGATGGTTCAGCAAATCAGGCTGAATTCTTTCCATCTGACACTTCATCACAACCCTCCCACGTCCTCTGAGGGTTTTCCAGTTGCACTTGTGCAAATCCACTTCTTTAGAGAAGTCCCCACAGAGGTGTCTGTGTATGCTGTATGTCATTCTCATGTACTCAGCTGGCCGAAGGAAAGCAGAGCTGGGAGATGGGGAGTAGCAAAGGAGAATGTAGGATGCCTACAGAGCATATCTGGTGTGCCTAAGACCTTGGTGTAGTGAACTCTTAAAGTAGCATAAGTCTATACAATTCCCGACATAGGCCTTGCAGTAGAATGAAAACTTGGGGACAGAATTCTCAGTAGGCTGGGATTATTTTCAGCACTGTTTTAAAGTACCTAGCCTGGACTTTGCACTGAAATGGTATGGTGTTCACAGTTGTTTAAGACCAAGAGATTTAAAAAGCTACTCCTTGGTTTAGGAACCTCTAGAGTGCCAGGTACCACTCCTCTGCCCTGAGTTTTCACGAGGCTTGTGGCAGCTGCGTGCTCTCCGAAGGCTGTATATGAGACGCAAGTACCCAGGAAGGTGGTTCTCTTGTGGAGTGGACTCTGGGAAGCATTTTAGGCTTTGCCAAGAGTAGTGACAAAGCTCGTAGATGTCTAAAAACATGTTTGGCAAGTTTTGCAGCTTTAATGAAGTCAACACATTCATGGTCACAGGATAATCTGTATAAGTCTTATTTTTTACTTGTAATCTTGAGATTTCAATTCAAACTTTTTTTAATTCTAGTGAATAACTGCCTTGTATAAGTGCCACAGAATGAGAGAGACAGTAAGAGGTTTGATGCCTAGGTTTTTATTCCTAAAAGTAACCCAGAAAGGAGTATTGCTGGGATCCCAGTATGCAAAGGAAACACAAGAGTCATAGGGTACCGTGGGGAGTGCTGGGAAAGGAGACTGCTTGGGTGAATAACAAAAAGTAGTCATTATTTCAGTGGATCTGAAGGAAGATGCACATCCAAGATGACATTTCAAGAAGGGAACTTTTTTGGGGGTCTTTGTTGCTGTCTTTGTACAGCCATTTTGAGAACCTTAGAAATGGAGAAACAGACTTTTGGAATCAATTAAAGCAAACAAGTGGGATCATAGATCAACACTGGACTTCTCAATAGAAGAACAAGGGCAAACTCTTGTATTATCTTCCAGTTCGCCAATGCAGAAATCAGATTGCTATTGTTTAAAATGGAGTTTGGGTTTCTTTCTGATGCATTACTTCAGCCAATTTGCTCTCATCGGCTGAAGGAAGCTAGGCAAGCATCCCTGACATCAGAAAGGTGTCATCTGTATCACCATGCTCATAATTACTAAAAGAATTTCTGAAGGCAACCTTTGAAATACAAGAAAAAAGCTTTGTAAGGGAAAGCAACAAGCCATAATTTGATAGCCTTTCTTATAACTCTAGAATCTCCAAGAATTAAGATAAAGAATCTGGCAATGTGAGATCTGTAATCACCTAGGAATAGAGGTAGAGCATTCTGCAATATGGCAAGGCAAAAAGAATTATTCAGAAAACTTCAGGCCATGAGTGTTAGCCAGAATTCTTTTCCAAGAATATTACTAGAAATAATGGTATGGGACAACGTTACGAGACATTTAGAAATGGGTGATTTAATTCAGGGCAGACAGCATATATTCACTAAAGGTAAATTATGTTTGACAAATTAGCTTGAATCTGATTATTTTAATGTTCTGTTGTTGAAGAAATGAATTAGTGTCTGCAATTTATCTGATTTTCAGAACTATATTTGATGTTTGCCATGAAAGAGACCTAGTTTACAAAGGGGAATTTCAGGCAGTTATTCAAATAGAGTGAAAATTATCTCAGGAAAATGAAAGAGCATGTCAATTAACAATAACACTTCAGGTGGAAAAACGTATACAATCAGCAGTCAATAAGCACCACTTTACTTGACCTATTACACAAATTGCACTGAAATCAATGTCAAGAATGCCTAGATTTAGTGGTAAAACATATTAGAACTAACAAAATTACACTGGTTTACTGGGAAATGGATACTAAAGCTGCATCAACACAGTTTATCTCTGGAAATTAGAACAGTTCTGGTGCTTTTTCATACTATAATTCCTCATTCCCACCCTCTTTTTTTGCATTCAGTCATTCACTCTTAATGGCCAGAGTGGCGATGGTTTCAGCATCCACCCGACGTCCAGCAGTGCATCCCCTGTTTTTCTTGCACCGGGGACATGTAGGCAAGTGAGTTGGCAAAGCCGTCATTTAGGGTGTAGGCATGGCTGCAGGTAAACCTGATGTGCCAAGTTAGTGTTGTGCCATATCAGCTCTCCGAGCTGGTACCCAGTGCAGGTAGCACGCCAGCACAAGGGAGGAGCCATACTGCAGCTGCAATAATTTAGATTTGCTGAGGTGGTCATGGAAATGTGCTCTGAATGGCCCCATGAAAGGTGGCTAGGAGTATCTTCAGTGGGCCACTTGTGGTGGAATTCTGCATCCTCCCTCAGTCCTTTCTGACATCAACTAGGTGTTGCCACTTCTTCTATCCTTCGCCTCTCCTACCTATACTATGTCAGTGTGCCTAAGGAGCTGGGGATCGCTCGGTCCAAAGCCATTGCCACAACAGAGTGGCTCACTGCCATCACGTCTGATTTCAACCAAGAAACAGCAATAGGCTACAAATAACTTAATTGTTTATATGTCAGCATGTTTTTTTAATTGGAAGGTTGACATGGCATGTCAGGTTGATTGAAAGATATATCCTTGCTGAAAAATGTCAAATAGCCACCAAAGGGAGATGCAAGAGTTTCACACCTCATTGAAGCCAAGGGTTATTTACTAACCAGTTAAGTATACAAGGTAACTTCTGGGTACAGAAAGAAGCTTTATTTTAATAAATCTTCACTTATTCTCCCAGGTCATAAGTTCTGCTAGTTTCAAGGAAAAAGATTAAATCCATCCAGACCTCCTACAAGTTTTGAAAGATGAGAGTGACTCTAGCATGTAGGGTAGTATGCTAAGAGATAGGAACATTCACAAAATCTAAAACCCTGGCAACTGCCTTATTCAGGGGGAAGCAGAAAGCTAGTTGAAGATGGCAATTGATATATATTTGCCATGTAAATAGAGTAAATGTAGTTTTCCTTTTATTCTTAGTTAAGATTATTTGTATCTGTGTTGTCATTTTCTTATATTCTCAATGAGGGCTCTTACTTACAGACTCAACCTAATTTTAGAGAAGAAAAATTTAAAGGAGCTGAGCAAAAGTACTCTTCACCGAAGGGGGAGTCACACTACAAATCAGGCCCCTGGAACACCTTAACAAGTGTTCCAGTATCCCACCACATCCTCACTGTATCCAGAGAGTAAGGAAAAAGTTTCCATCTGTACTATACAGGCTGGGTAGGAGCAGGAGTACCAGAAGAAGCAGGAGTGGCTTGCAGTGACTGCTGGCAGCCCTGGAAGTCCCCTGACATGCAGTAATGTACAGGGCTTGCACCCTGAAAATCATGGAGGGATTGCACTCCACAACCCCAGGGTTATGGGTCCTCAAGAAGTGGGAGACTCAAATTCACATTCTCATTGTCTCATTTAGAGCAGAGATTTGAAAGAGGATGTCATACCTTTCAGTAGCATGCCCAAATCTGGGAGCTACGTTTTTCTGGGGTTGCTTCCTTCAGTATCACCGATGAAACCACTTCTTTTAGCATAATTTACTCAAAATTTCTTTCAGAACAAAGTTTTACTGTTAGATGTACACTTTAATGACTATTTCATCCTTTACATCTCCTTCAAAACTAATTATTCACAGTGTGTGACAATACAGTGAGAAACCAAGACAGACTTAGCCAAGTATAATTTGTAACCTGGTCATTCAGGCAAGTGTTCTTGGGAAAGGAGGGAATTTCATTTCCAATCATATTAACAGGATACTTGAACCTGGGAGGATACTGACCATCTGCATTATTGACATTTAAGTGGGGAAATACTCCATCTCCCCTTGCTGAAAAAATAGCAAATGTTCTCTATAGATCTACTTATTGGTTTTCGAGTATCTTTTGTTTTTAAAACAAATTTCCAAATTTCAGCTTTTCTCCAAATTTCTGTTTAAGCCATCTCTCATCTTTTAAGTTAATCTTAAGATTAATCATTAACATGTCTGGTAGCCATAGTGCTGCCACTTTTCATAATATTTCTTACCCTGAACACATGAAATGGCAATTCTACCTGCTTTTCTCACAAGATGGGATATTATCTATGTGGACAAACTTGAACAAAAAAACCCTGCTGACAGGTATAATAGTTTCCTTGAAGATGCTTGCTTACATAGAATTGCATTCTTCACACAAATTTCTTCTTTTATGAATCCTCTAGTAAATGAATTAGAGAATAACCGTGAATTATAGAGTGTGTAGTAGGATTGGAGCTCGCAGCACATTGTTGGAAATTTTTTCCCATTCCAAATGGAAAGAAAATGGAAAAAAAAAAAAAAAAGTGAAACCACAAGCTTGGAATACCTTCCCCATTCCTCCAGAAATACCAACATATAGTATGTCTATGATGAAATATGTGATGTCTGGTAGATTCAAGGGTTGTAAAGGTTTCATAAGTGATCTAAATTCATGGGAAGCAATGAAAACTGAAAATAATAATGATTGTTAGAACAGAAAGGCGTTACGACATCCAGACTTCCCATCTCCATGACAATTTAATGTGTCACTCAAGAAATCTGGACATCTGGCATGCCATAGATCTTCCCTACTATCTTTACAACTATCAGGCAGATTGCTGTCCTCAAACTCCTCAATACTATGTCCGCCACAATCTGCCTCACTGGGACAAGTGTCCTTGGGAGTTACCCAAACTACAGAGAGAGCTTTGACTTAAAAACTACAAGCTGGTTGCTTCAGCTCGCTCCATGGGCTACAGCTAGCAAAGCTTGGGTTCCAGTAGAGGTCCTGGAGCTGCATCTTCACATGACTGGTTCAGAGTATGCGTAAGTACACACAGGTGTTCAACACAGTCGGCTGAGAATTGTTTTGCCAAACTTTTTCCAGCTAATTCTAGCTGAGACCATTCTTGCTGACTGATTCTATTTTAATCCCTTCTGAGCAGAAAGGTTTAAGAAGGTGCAGTACAAAGTTTCTACCAGTTTCTAGAATAACAGTTTGCATAACAAGGCGCATTAATCTTATATGTTAAACTATTAAGATTTTTTTAGTTTTTCAAGCATACAAGCATGGAAAATGTAGGCCTAATAAGACTTTAACATAAGTACCCTTAGCAAGGCATTTGGGATGAGTTACAGTGTAGGTGTGCTTTATAATCCTGAAAGATTCTAATAACTTTGTTTATGAGCTAAAATGGAAAGCAAAAGTATGGTTTTTATTAATTTAGAGCATTTTGTTGGCTGTTTGCTACAAGTTCTTTTGGTCAGTTATTAAATGCTAAGTCAAGCTATTTTGACACCAAATATTTTTATAAAGTTTTTGGAAGATTAAGCTGTAACACTGAGACCTTAATTATGCTCTTAATGTAAGTTTGAAGTAAATGTGAATGAACGTGAATTTATGTAGCTAATAAGAATATAAATCTCAAACGATTAATCCATGTGGTTAAAAATGAACATGTAAAGTAGGTAAGATATGGATATCTTTTGAACTTTTGAACTTTTCCTCAGGAAGTTGTTTGCAACTATTCCACCTAGTTACTTATGTGTAAATAAGAGAAAGAAAGTAAAAAATTTGAAGAAAAAGAAAAAAAGAGGGGGTCGAATTTAATAATGGAAGCTATTCTGCCTATTGATTCTGCCTCTTTTTGATTAAATACATTTGTAACTCAGTAATAATTCTAATATCTCTGTTAGGTGTTATGGAACAAACCAGTGTTATATAAGGGGCAAGTCAGCACATGTATGTAGATTTCCCATTACAAAAATCTCAGAAAATAGGATCAGGGTAAGGTTTACTTCCTAAGGCAAGTGTGTTGCAAAAATCCTCCAACGCTAAGTCTCCTAGTTAAACAATATTTTCATGGAAGCATGAAACAAGACAGACAATCACACCCACCAGCTGAGGACTGATCAGCCTCAGACCAGGTCTCTCCTGCAATTTGTGCATACAGGCATAGTAATGTTTATGTACATGATAGAAGGAATTGTCTAGTAGAAGCACTAACAATGTTCTCTTTCTACTTGGTAAGTAAAAGAGAGGTGCTACTCCAGTCTGCGTTTTCTGTTCATCCTGTGCTGAGTAGAGTCTGGAAGAAGCATACAGATGTGGGGGGAAAAAAAAGAAAACTGATTCTTTTCAATTAAAGGTAGAATCTATTAGGAAATAACAAAAAATAATCTTATACTTTAAGGTAAAAAGCTGCTAGTGGAAGAACTCAGCACACACAAGTTTTGATCTTTTGTCTCTAAGTGAAGTTACTGATACGCAGCAATTCAACACATAAAAACTCCTCTACTGATTAATTTATTTGATGTTTTACAAAAGATAATTTTTGTTTATTGCCTGATAACCCTTAACTCAAAAGCTGGCACCACAACCTCTTCAGCATCAACTTCTGTAAATATAGCACTGGAGGAATATTTGATCTGCAGTGTGACTTGATGGCTTTGTGAAATCAAGGTCTGTGGCATCGCCATCCACAACCCCTCTGTTTAAAGACTGTAATGTGAGAAACCTGAGCCACTACAACTACTTGGAATATTTTGATTCATCTTGCTTAATACCACAAGTGGCGTTGAGGTAGAAAAGGGTGCAAGTATCCTTAAAATATCTATGACTGTGCAAGGACAAAAAGCATTTTTTCCTCATCTTTAATCTCCAGACATTAGAGAATGCTCAAATTTAAAAATAAATACGAAACAAATGATCAAATTTCTGTATTTCTTTTAGGAAAAAAACCAAAGAGATTTCACTTCCTGGAATGTGACACCATCTTCTTGGAGACTGAGGGATCTAACTAACACTGAAGTCCTACAGACTCTGCTGTGTTCTACGACTGCAGAACTGTTGTCTTACGCAACAAAACTGTAACCTGACTAGCCACTGGTATGGCTGATGCATATGGAAAGGAGACCGACTTCTTCAAAAATTATCTCAAGAACTTTCTTTTGCTATCAAACTAATAATTTCATTTGGCTGCCTGTTGTATTAATTTCCTGATCGAGTCATTTGAACTTATTGAGTTATTGATTCAAATTTAATTATAACATTAACTTGATGTTTACATTACTTGATGTTTAAATATAATTAGCTCAAAGAAAGTTTAGTAAATTTGCATAATGAAAAGCTTACTGAAGATACATTTTTGCCTCATGTTTTCATATGAAACTGGCTATTCTGTCAACCTACCACAGTGTCAAAACTCTAAAGGCAGAATGAACCTCATTTAAAAATACTGTAAATGACACATTTTTGCTTACTAGCTACTATCTAGTCTTGTTATACTGGAAAAAACCCCAAATGTCAGCTCCATTACTTATTTCTGTTCCTAATAAAAACAGCTCTGAAAGCTGGTTAAACCTTTATTTTAGAAACAGATAAAACTTCTGATATTTTTTCTGTGATAATTTTCTTTTCTTTTGCACTGGCTCCTTGACAGTTTTATTTTTCATTAAAGATCTGTAAGGAAGTGGGAAGGAGGAGGTGGCATTTTTCCCATAATCTTATCCATGCTTTCACTATTAGCCTTGTGAAGACATGAAGCAATCCAAGATCTCCAGATAAGTGAAATGACTAACCAAAACCACAATTTAGGGACAGAAATTAATTTTTGTTTATATGAGAACACTATTTTTTTCAGTTAGGTCAATGAATGGGAATAACAAAATCTGAAGGGATTAATTGCCTAAACTGACATGTGCCCACTGTCAGATTTTCTCTATAATCTGTTTGGTCTTTCTAAACAGGGACATTATTTTTAAAACAGCTATATCCCAGATGAGCAATATACTAAAGGCAGAAATATCCAAATGGGCTCAGATACATGCATGAGAAAGACATGAAAATACGTTATCTATAAAGGCATAAAAGAACTTCACTTGACTTGCATGACTTTTTGTATCAAGCATGCTACAGCAGTCTTCTGATTCTAATATGAAACTACAGTAAGGATCATTGCACTAATGCATGAGGATTTGTGATAATGTTGCAGAAATTTTACTGTCAAAACTGAACTGCAATGTAATGACTTTTGTTATCATGGTTTCTAATAACTATTCAGCATGAATTGACCCTACCTATGTTTTACTGCAATAATATGTCAGATATCCAGCAAGTAAAAAAAAAAGAAACAGAAATCAATAGGTCCCCTCCCCCCCAACTCTTACTACAATACAGCCATCTGAAGATAGCAGATCATGAATACGAGAATGAATATTTTACTTATATTTTAAAGCAATTATAATTTGCATGGAGACTATTTTTAAAAAAAAGTTATGTGGACAAAAACAATTATCAAAGTTTTGTAAGACTATGCCACTTGCAGTGTTCAGGACAGATTCAGGTAAATATGTTCTTAACTTATAATGACATCTCGTACCTCTATATTTGGGAATCAACTCTAATTTCATTATGAGAACAAATGCTGACGTCTATAGTACAACCATTGACACATTAGCACAGTACTTTGGAACTATCGAATTTTGCTCATGGAATAGATATTCTAAGATTGTTCAGTACAAAAAGAAAGATACGGTAAATAATTGGGGGGGGGGGGGGTTGTGTTTAAGCATAATCATATTCCTGGTGCTAGTATGTTCACCCATTGACAGTTCCAGAAGAAAGTGCTGTTATACATTTGCAGGGCAGAAGGCAAGATTAGGCAAGATTGCCTAAATCTATAATCTCTTGTATTAGGCAAGATTTTGTTACTGAAAGTCTACTACAGAAAGATCGACCTACAAATCTTTTACACACAGGATTTTGCCACACTGAAATACACATGTAAAAACTAATAATCTATCAACATTGTTTAAAAAAAAAATCAAACTACCCTCAAAAGTAAATGTTAAAAAAAAAAAAAGGAAAATACTAGGTACTAAATAGAATGTATTTAAAGATAACGTCAAGATCCATCACAGTTTATTCCGATGTCATCTAGAAAGGATAGAAATGAGTGATTCATTTTATAATGAAGCTAGCACATCCAACATGACAGACACACTATTGATCAGTGGGAGAAATATATAAGGGAAACCAAATTAACGAATGTCTTTGTGGAGGGAAGTGTTTTTTTCAAAGAGAGTAAGCTATTAAGAAAAACAAATTGAGAATATCTCAAGATAAAGAACTATATGGAAATACTGTTCTTGTCTAGAGTGATATTTGACTGCACCTATATTTCATCAAATTAAACATTAGGATAAATATAAATGTTTTATGGTAGTGATTATATATGTAATAAAGCATCTTTGCAGGCAGAAATATACTTTATTTTTTGTTAATGAAACTCAATATTATGTATTTATGGTCGGAGCAGCAACTATCCAAAAATATGACACTTTTTAAAAATAGAAAATTAATTAGGTAAGCAAAACATTATCTCAAAGTCATATAGCCATTACATCTCTACAGTCATCTGAAATGTCTACAAAATACTGTCTAGAAACAGGATTACAAATTAACATCAGCAGATTCTAAAGTCTTTGGCACAGAATAAGAATATGGTTTAAAAACCTTTAAATGCTTGAATATGATTTAAAAAATAATACCAAGTCAAAGGAACATAACGGTAGTTCAGAATTTTTGAAATACCTGCATTGAGGAACTTAGTTTTCAGACACACTAGAGTGAATATCCCCCTTTGAGGTTAACTTGCTTGTTTTTCATAATGCAAAGCCCAGTGGCTCCAAGAAGAAAAGTTACCAATATCTAGAAAATGTCAGTGGGAGAGGAAATCCTCTTCTCATCCACTTCATATATGTAGCAGTAGGAAGAAAACACTCATCTCCTCCCAAGAGCATGCCTTTGCATTGCCTATGCAGAAGAAGGTATCACAATTTTTATGGGCATAGGCCTTCTGTTCAGCAACGTATATCCCCTCCACTCGACAAGTGCACCTCCCTCAGTGCAAAGAAGCTTACAAAGTCATGACAAAACACTTCATGTTACCAAAGCAGTATTTCACCCATCATCAAGATGATCCTTTTCTGGGGCTCTGGGACTGAACAAAGTAGCTACTTAGGAGCCCAAGGCAATCCTACTTCATTAGTTAGAGAAGTTACTACATCCAGTTAAAATTATGAAAAAAAAAAAAAAAAAGAAGAAGAAGAAGAAGAAAAGAAAATAGCAATTTTTCTTTTACATTAGTATTTGTAAAAATTGGCTTCTAATTTTGAGTACTTATATATATAGGGAAGAAAGTTCTCAGGATTTAGAGAAGGATGAACACACTTTCTTCTGCTTGAATGTTCATGTCATTGTAATGCATATATATAGCACAGCATCTAGAAAAATCATTAGTTTGACACTCCTCTAGAATTGATTTTCTGTTGCAGTTGTAATTTGCTTATTAACAAAAACCTGAGAAAATATAGCTTCTTTTTATAGGAGCTGTATGTAATCAACACGGGTTTTCCTTTTGTCATAATTCCTAAATACTTTATGTGAAAATGGTAGAAATATTTTAATAGTTGGACTAGTTATTCATTTAATAAAATGAAGAGTTATCAAAAAGGAAATTAGATTAAGTTGTCCCTATAATGCTCCAATTAATATTGTGAATAGAATTTCTTTCCTTCATACACATACTGCTGCTGAATGGCACAGGACTGTCCAAAATTCTAAACATTGCCACCACTAATTTCTACCACGAGTTAGGTATATGTATTGTAATGCCGATTATAACCTCCTATAGAATAACAACATACTCATAACCATTTTTTTCATAAACAAGATTTTAAAAAGCCAAACAAATGATTATATAGCACTGCTGATGAAACTAGATCCTGTTAGTATTGCATTGCTATTTAGCTATATTTTACTATGTTTATTTTATTGTATTCAAATTGAGAAGGAAAAAAGCAATAATATATGCCAACTCATTTGCAATTTTCTTTGCTTCCAGACTACATCATTGAGATGCATGATAATATCATCCATACTATGTCCAGAAGAGGTAAACTGTTGAGTGGGAAATCTGTTTCACAAATATTACCAAGAACTATTAAATTCTGAGATTGTAGAAGACAGATATTCTTACATCCAAAGAAATAAAAAGTCCAGATGATAACTTAACATAGATATATTTTTCTGTAGAGAGGCTTGAAGAGAGTGTGCCCTAATTCTGCATTCAGAAAAAACACTTTAAATTCCTTCTACAACCCAATCCTTTTAAGAAAACATTTCAATACTCATAGCATTGCCTCTGCTATCATATCAACAGAATATAATTGACACTCACATGGTGAGGAAAGATAAGCAATAATTTCTTCTACTTTTTATGTTTTAAATCTCCAAGTTGTTCTCCAAATATGGTTATCCCTAAGAATATATGACTTATAAACAGTTTTGTTCTTGAAATATAGAAGAGTTATGTAATTAACAAGAATATTTTGGATGATATTTTCTGATTTATATTTGTCAGGAACAAACAATACACTGAATTTTAAAATTAGAGACTAACTGGGGTGGTATCTGAGGAAATGAGCAATGGCTGAAGATATGGGTATAAGACATAAAATGGATTGCTAAGAGTAGAGTACTGGCAAATAATCTGAATTTCACATCTAATTTATTTATTTGAAGACGGCTACACTGTATTTTTAGAAAATGGACTAAAATATCAATATATCAGGACCTGGTTCCTGCATAAATGACCTGAGTTAATAAAGATTCTTATCTGAAATTATTGATGTGAACTTAAGGTCTGTAAGCATGATGACTTAAATGCATATTAATTTTCAGAAATATATACATGAAAGGCAAGCAAGCAAGCAAGAACCTAAAATATCTGAACAATATTTTTAATTGATTATAGTTGGCACTGGTAGGCTTGTATTTTGAGAGCTATATATAAACAAAAAGAAAAGAAACAGAAGAGACTTTTCCTGTGAATTTGCATTACATTTCCACAAAAAAAGTTTTACAACATCACTTTACTCAAGTTCCACAACATCGCTAAATTAAAAAAAAATAAAAAATTTATCTTTTTAAATGTAACTAATTAGTCAGTAAAACATTATACTTGGTCACTATACCTCCATCATGGAAGTTCATCAAACTAGATTTTACGTTTTTTTCATTTTCATTTGACTGTTTTCTAAATTAAAGGCTTATAGAGTCTGACTGTAGATGTTGTAAAACTCTCAATTTCCAGAAAAAGTGTTTTATGGAGAAGTTATACGTAATGGTAAAGCACATTTTAATTACTGCATAATATATTTATATACAAAAATAAAGACATTTCAGGTGCAAAAGTGGAATTCATGAATAATGAATTTTTAATACCTTATATGAACTGCTCTGTAAAATTAAAAATAAAACAAAAACCAACAACACAGCAAGCAAGCAAAAAAATGAAAATATTAGAAGTCTGAAATAACCAAGAAGGTAATAAAAATTCAGGTGATAGGTATTACTAGCAAGCATTCTATTGTTATTAAGTAGCTGCATTGATCAAATTAATTTTAGAGATGAGATAAATGAATTGAATGAGTGATATTAGCACTTTACCTGCTGATGATCTCTAATGGCTGCTTCAACCCTGATTCTATTGGCATAGAGTTCTGTGAGGTCTTCTTTACTGTTTAAGTAGTAGTTCTGAAAGATTTGATATTCTTGAGCTAACCACAGATTTTCTTTAATGATTTGCTCCAGAGCAGCCTAAAGAAAAAAGTAATTGATTACACATACTGTAAAATACCTTTCTAAAAAATAAAATCATAGGTCACTTCCAAAATTTCCCTGACTCATTCACTTATGAACATCTGCAAAATATAGATGACAAGATTATGGTCTCAGTGAAACAAATGGAAAAACTGTAAATGAATTTCAAGTGGTTAGCATTTTGCTGAATATATTTATATGGAAGTAAATGTAATTAATAAATGATGTGTACAGAAAATGATGTTGTAAATAGTTACAGTAGAAACTACTAAAAAGAACACGTCCTCTACCTTACTACATAAGACCTTTCTGCACAGAGATTATCTTGTCTTATTTACCAGAGAATACATCAAATTCTTCACCCACATTTTACTTTTCCAAACTCTCATTTTCCAACTTAGCTGTAAAACTGACAAAATGCAATACTCATGTATTTTCTAAATAATTTTAATGTTTCTAATTTGATTAACTTGATTTTAAAGACTAATATAATGTTTGACTCTCATAGTTTGCTACCAGGTGAAGTTGAAGTTGTTTGGAATGTATGCTTCTGTAATATGAAAAATTTCCATTCCTTTAAATTGGATTTTGACTGAACTTCCTGTGATTGCATGATTGCATGATCTTGCAACAGTGACATAATTTTCAAAGATATTTTATCTAGGTTACAAAGATGCAATATCTGATTTAATTTATTTTTAAATTGATTTTTGACAAGGAATTCTATTTTAATTTTCATTATTTTTCCATTAAAAACACTTAGGGGAAGGGGATCTCAAGTACACTTTTACCAGTAGAGTTAGTTGAACAATGACATTTCAGAGACTTTTGACATTCAGAATTTCTTTTAATTTCATAATTATCAAACAGGATGGCTGATACCCACATTTCAAAATGTTTCTTCAAATACATTTTAAATATATATCTTTAAAATACATTTTTAAAACATCATGGCTAGTGATGACAGTGCTACCCAGTGGAGAGATGCACCAAAAAAACCGCAATGGGCAAGCCAGAAACTTATTAAATTTGTGTACATTGTCGCCAGTTGTATTTGTGAGGTATTTCTGTCAAAAATGCGCACACATTATAAAGTGGAGTGGAGGAGACTTTACAATTATGAGAACGTGTAGAAGCCTGGGCTAACTAATTAAGCCCAAATGTCCATGTGATGAGTGGCTACCCTAACTAAGGCAATATTGTAAAGTCTTCTAATGCAAAAGTTACAGTCTAGAAGCTTGTAAAGGTAGAAGAGTCCACTTAAGAGTCTAGTTTATACAAGAGGACTGTATGTAATCCCATGTGCAGAACCATCTGTACCCTTGCAGAAAAGCAGAGCTAGCAGAACAGCTAGAGCAGCTGGAGCAAATGTCACCATCTTCTGCTCCCTGGATGGAGCCTGTCGATCCAGCAGGAGCGAGGACAACCTTCTGGCTTGACAGTTTGAAACTGTGAGTGAAATGTTATCAGAGGAGGTGGGGAGCAACCACATGTCCTAGTAGTTGCCTCACCAAAATCCAAAGAAAGGAATTGTAAATAACTTTGGTTTTATTTTTAGAGAAGAATATTACATGTCATTCTGTTTATCTCTCTGCTGCTCTTCTCCCCTCCAACAGAATACTGTTTAAGTCAAAAGATGCATGCCTGAGACAGAAAAAATATGTTTTGAGCATAAAGGAATTTAGATTAATTTTCCCAGGTTCAAGCCACCGTTTATATGTGAATCCTAAAAGAATCAGACCCTGTTGCTGCTAGTGAAGCTCTCTTTGGAAGGGCAACATAAATACGTATTTGGAACTGTTCTGCAACAACAAATGTTTTACCCATATATTATACCTACAAGTTTGCCCAGAATCCAGGAGGGCTAGGAAACTTTGGTAAAATTCAAATCTTGCTTTAGTATCTCCAATGTCTCTAAAAAAAATAAATCGTATGGATTAGTGGACTAATAATGTCTAAGTTCTTCTGGGATCACAGTGCATAATGTTGAAGAATCCATATGTTTTCTGAATCAATTCCCAAGTGGGTAATTTAGTGTCTCACCTTTTAAAGACACAACTATCCAAGGGAAATAGCGGCATGCCTGAACAGGTTCATAGCCATCTCTTGGAGCTACTTGAATTTTGGGAGTTCCCAAGACAGTTAAAATATTAACAATGATTTTACTCCTTTTTCTATGCAATCTCTTAATCAAGATATATCAACTTTTATATCTGTATTTATATGCAATTTCTGAAAACTTTGGCTAGAAGCTGGCTGTGTTTATGCAACTAAAACTAAAAATCCTTCCTATACAGAACTGTCACTCTACATCACTAAAATATTAAAATGCTATGGGTCTTTCAGAAATCTCAAAATAATAAAAAGAAAGACAAAGAATTTAGTGAACAAGATGTGATTATCTCCTTTATTAATCTTTGGATAGAGTTAAAACCTGTTTTTCAGGCTGATATCCTCCTTAACAAACATATAAGAGTTGCAGTCAGCAGCTCAAGGTCCAAGTGGACACCAGTGATGAGTGGTGTTCCTCAGGGTTTGGTATCGGGACCAGCACTGTTTAACATCTTTGTCAGTGACATGGACAGTGGGATCGAGTGCACCCTCGGCAAGTTTGCTGACAACACCAAGCTGTGTGATGCAGTCGGCATGCTGGAGGGAAGAGATGCCATTGAGAGGGCTTGAGAGGTGGAACCGTACGAACCACATGAAGTTCAACAAGGCCAAGTGCAAGGTCCTGCACATGGGTTGGGGCAATTCCAAGCACAACTACAGGCTGGGCAAAAAATAGATTGAGAGCAGCCCTGATGGGAAGAACTTCCCTGAGAGCAGCCTTCCAGTACCTGAAGGGGGCTGACAAGAAAGCTGGAGAGGAACTGTTTACAAGGGTGTGCAGTGATAGGACAAGGGGTAATAGCTTTAAACTGAAGGAGGGGAGATTTATATTAGATATTAGGAAGAAATTCTTTACTGTTATAGTGGTGAGGCACTGTAACAGGTTGCCCAGAGAAGCTGTGGATGCCCCCTCCCTGGAAGTGTTCAAGGACAGGTTGGATGGGGCTTTGGGCAATGTGGTCTAGTGGAGGGTGTCCCTGCCCATGGCAGCGGGGATGGAACTAGATGATCTTTAAGGTCCCTTCCAACCCAAACCACTCTATGGTTCTATGATTCTACAATGCTTGATGTTAATATATTAACATTCAATACCTGAAAACAAGACATTTTCAGCATTGTAGTACTTTCACATATGTGAGGAATATGGGAAAATGACAGAAAAGTTTCTTGTAGAATATGAATATCAATATAGTAATTTTCACCAGTGTAGATACTTGACTACAAACCAAGTGAAGTCCTATTATTTTGTGTAATTTAAAATGGGTCAGACATTTTCACAAAGAATAACAACATACAAAAAAAAAAAAAAGACAATAGGCTTCTACAGATTTTCTAAGACTTAGTGGCTATGTCTATATGAGCAGTTATACTAGTTGTCCAGTCGCCAAAATTGCTTCACCGCATAGCTTGTCAGTTGAGACAGATAAGGTGAAATGGCTCTTTTTCTCTAATTCATTCCTCTGAAAGATGAGCTGAGGTTCAGAAAGCAAAGAGCATACATCCTTTAAATGCGTGACTGTCACTCATTGACATTTCTACAGAGGATTTCCCAGAATGTAGCAAGAAAAAAAAAGTCTTTAAGAGCATTTCATGCTTACGAAAGAGAGGAATGGTCAAATGGTGACCAAACTTGGGATGCCAGAATATACACTAGAAAATACACTACACCTCTTTCTCCTGCTCTAGGAGAGCAAGGATATGAATCTCAAAACTGATCATAAGATATTTAACTAGACAATCCTGGCATTTGTTTTATCTCTGGCACTCAAACTTCTGAATTTGTAGACTTGCGAACTGATAAAAAGCACCATGATTCATGTGCTTGTTCTTTTGCTCTTCAGCAAAACTTGAAATCAAAGACTTCTGGTACATCAGTCTTTGTCTACAGGTACGTTTGACTTCTTCAAACATTCTGGAATTGATGTCCGAAATATGGGAACAAATTTTCTACATTTCTACATTCAAATGACATGGCTTTCTTCAGTAGAAAAAAAGTATAATTCAGGGGGATTTCTTGAAGGCTCTTATATGAAATGAAACTTGAGTTGCAGAGTAGAGAAATCAAATGAAACTATCAAAGGTCATATTAAAAACAAATGAAAGAAGATATTTCTTTGCACTATGTGTGGTTAAGGTGCATGGATTCTTATGAATATCAAAAACCTACAGGGATTTAAAAGGGACATAAAATTTCTAGGAGGAAATCCACTGAGTTTTATTAAATAATAATAATAATAATAGTAATTGGCTCAAGAGATTGGAAAGTTGGATGAGTATTCTGGGGAAGTTTTACAGCATGCTTGCCTTGTTGTTAGACTCTATCTGGACATCTGGTATGAGGTGGAATACCAGGCTAGCGGTAATTTCTACCTGATTCAGCACATATACTTTTTCCTCTTTACATTCTCTTATTCAACACAGCAGCTTAGGAAGTGTCTCTGTTTTCCTGGAACAGCAGGAAGCTGGAACGCTTTTTTTGTGTGTTTGCTGAACACATTTGAAGTGCAGTTCCTGTCTGCTATAATACGAATTCATACTGAGATAATAAAATATGTGGAAGCAAGAAGAAAAAACCTCCTCAAAACTATCAACAAACTGCTAGCACAATGGCTGCTGAACTAGGCAATAGGAAAACAGATGCAACGCCATGCAGCACAATGATGAATTATCAGTCCAGTATCTCAGGTCATACAGAATTTCTTGTAATAACTAAACTTCAGTCCTCTTAGGCTGCAAACAGAGATCACCACTAACCTAGCCGTGACTGTGAGACAATGAAAGATAGTTGCAGTCTGCAGCACAGAGAAAATGTGTTTCATGTTACTCTTCCATCCTAATGGTACACTAATACCAATCACTTTGTGTTGCAAGTGATCCAAGATTATTTTATGGTTCCATGTTTGTAAAGAATTGTAGAGACAAATCTTAGGATCAATGATTTTGTCCACATAATGATATACCTATAAACATGATATAAACCCCTGTGGTTTACAAAGTCAATCGTCATTTCAAATGGTCACTCTGACAGCAGTGTTTTATTCTAAAGATAAGAACAATTGATTTTGACAATCAGGTGCATCAGCACAATAAACTAATTATTAAAGGATCTATATTAATTGGTTATACTACTTAAACTTGATGTTGTGAGGAATTAAATTGGTTTCCCCAAGCAGGAATGACTGTTTCTTTTGTAGGCATGAAGTATCCTTGATGGAGAACAACCCATAATATGAACAGCAAAAAGAAATTACCTAAAACTACTGTGTTCATGTGCATCTGCCCCTCCCACTCCAGATAGCTTCCCCAGAGGAGTTTAGCAACATTTTTCCAGTAGCATCCATTACACATCATATGTGTCCCTTCCCAGAGCAGAAAGAATATGGTGATACCAAGTGCCACAAAGTCATCATAATACAGTTCAGTCCCCCAGTTACGGAAAAGAAAGTTACTGTAAAGTAAGCATGAGGTGTTGGGGTTGTTTTCCCCCTATCTGAGGATCTATTGATGCAACTAATGCTTATTAGCAAATAGTTTGGGTTCTACAAGTCACAGAAGCTACAATATAATTTGAGCTGACATAGTCACTGATTCACTCCCCTTACTTGTGATCTCCTGTTGATGTTGCCATCAGCATTTGGTGGTTGGTAATTTATGCACCAAGGATCACACAGCTACTCGGTAAAGCTCTAGAACTGCAATGCTTTTAAGGTACATAGTGGAAACAGCTGAGCCCTGCTTCAACAAGCTCTAACATGAGTCAGGAGATTTATGTTGTTGGTATTACATACTGACCTAATACAGATTTTGGTGGTCTCTGAGCCAAAATGGGTCTTCCCCTGTATCTGCTGCCAATGAAAAAACCCCACATAGCCCGAGTTACTGAAACTAACTCTTCACCTGAAAGACAATATCTTTTTACATCCATGGCATGAATTTTTGCTTTATTATGTTTGGGAGGAATTTTAGAAAATGCACATTTAAGTATATACACATAAGTATGACAGGGGGAAGTGCAAGATCATATTTTTGAATAATTTATTAGACCATTTGGAACAAATTAATTACAAATTAATACAGTAGGAATATGGTATAAAATGTTTTCTGACAGATTGCATTTTTCCTATCTGTAAACTAAAGTAACAATAACTACAAGTAGCCTTTCACTGATAAAAAAGCACTCCAAATGGCAGTTCCAACAGTTTTGAAAACAAACAAACAAACAAACAAAACCCAAGTTTAATTCTTATAAGGACTCAAGTGGAGAATTGATATGGGGTATAAAACCAGATATGCATTAAATGTTTGGGAGGAAATTTCTGTGGATGGCAAGCTATACAGATAATAAATGCTGATAAAATAATAATGAAAAATATGCTACTAAAATAATAATAATGCTACTAAAATAAAATCAAATATAAGCACAGATCTGTCTGCTCTAACATTATAAGTATTCCAAAGTAAATAGCTTATAATAATTTTTTCGGTCATAATTGCTCATGTCAACCAAAGCAAAAAATAATTTTCTTTTTTCATATACAGTCTTTTCTATGTATGGAATATTCTTGATCTCAACAATGTTATTTTTGGCACACAAACTAAATTGTATTTACACTAAACAAGACTGTGGTTGTAGAGTAAGATCTGAATGATCTAAGATTATTTTATGGTGATGTACCCTTTATCCATTATTATCTTGGTGCAGAAGATCTGAAAAAATAAAAGGACACAAACTTTTGAATTACTAGAAATATTTTTTATCCCATTTCCCCTTCTTTAGAGCCCTGGAAATAAATAAAGGCATAAGCCTTGGAGAAATCAAAGAAATTTACCAATCTAAAGGCCTGAACTGGTAAAACAAAGACCAGCTGCCAGGAAACAGTCTACATACTTACTACAGGGTATGTAGTGACACCGATTGTTCAGATGTGAAAGAAAAAAAATAAGTATCTAGTTGGGCTCTTTCCCATGAAGGTGTCTACCTCCACATTGTAAAGCAGAGACTCAGAAGCACATGTGCAGTGTACCTCATGATGACCTGCCACTACTGACAGAATTCTGGGGACTCAACTGGTGATCAAAACACCATATGAAAGAATGCTAAATGGCTCTGGCTAAATAGCAGGATATTAAATTGATTATTGTTAAAGAAAGATTTGAACAGACCTCAGAACTGATTAGGTATTTTTAGTCCTATCTTCATCTGCAGTCAAGAAACCCTGATTACAGGGAGGAAACTTTTGCATCGAGGAGTCCAATCTCTTTGAAAGTCAAGAAGTGGCTGTTCTGGATTTTTTCTAATGGTTTCAATGAAACTCCAGAGATTTTTGCGTATGCTGCACTATCAGGTCTATCAATAGCTACATTTAAAGAAATTTTGAACTAGAAGATCTAGTTGTCTTTCAGAACATAAAGATGTAAGAATCTTTCTCATGTCTATCAAAAGTTTCATGTGTTTATCCCTGTCCTACTGAATAGAAATGTACCTTAATAGTTCTGCTTGACAAGTAACTAATTTTATTGTGGATAAGAGATAAATATATTTTCCTTATTGAAAGAATCAAGGATGGGAGAGCTTTGTCTAGGGGTAAAGTTTTGCCTCTACTTCAATTTTATGTTCAGTCATGATCACAAATATTCTGAAGGAGAAAAGAAATATTCCAGATCTTTACAAAGCGACCAGAAATTTTCTGTTTTCACATTGCAAAACCAGAATTTGGCACTGCTTATACACGTTAAGCATGTATACCTTATGTATAGGCAAATTCAAGAGACATGCAGGACACTGGAAAGTTCCTAAGCCTTGAACCAATACAAAGTCAATCTCAAAGTCTTGGTAATTCTCTTCAATAGCTCCTGAAAAAATGTAAAATTGTGTTGGGAAGCACACTGGAGAATTGGTGTAAGAGAAGAAAATGAACTGATGAAGACAGATCTTCATGGTGCTATGGTTGTGTTAGGGGTCAGTACTGATTTGCTGGCAGCAGCTTGGGTATGTCACTTGAGCAAGTCACAGTCCTTTTCTTTCTTGATATCATGGAAATAGTTTGGTATCAAAGTACTGATCTGGAAGTACAAGCATGACGCCTTCAGGTAGCAGGGGTCACTGACTCTACCAGTGGTGTCAGGAATATAGCTTCTGAAGGCCTAAGAGCAAATTAGTGATTCCACAGAAGTGAAAAATTAAAAAAAAAAATTATTAAAGCAAGCGGAACACAAGTGAAAGTTCAAAGACAAAAAGAAATTGAATCAACAACACCGCTATTGCAGAAAATGTGAATGACAACAGACTATAAAACAAAAAGGAAGTGCATCTTGGAGTTGATGTTAACTGTGGAAAAGTCTAACTTTAAGAGATTTTATTACAAGTTCATTGGAAACAATTGTTATGTTATACAATGCCAGTAAATCAGGGATTGATTGAACAGGATCTCATCAGATCCATTGGTTCTGAATGCTAATGGAAGAAATCATCAAAGACCAGAATAGATATAAAGCAAATTCTTTAGAACTATGCAGCTGGTAGCAAAATGCCTCTATATCACAACAGATTTATACATTTTTTTAAAAAACACATTTGCTTTAGAACCAACATTTGCATTTATTGAGAATAATGTGGAAAGAAGAAATATAAAAATGTTCCTTATAAGTGTGTTACATACTCTAAAACTTTAACACCGAATTTAGGTTCATTGTTGCAGACTTTTCCATACAGAAAGTTTTCATTTCAGGAAAAGTAAAAGCTTCTTGTTTGGAATAAAGTCAGTCTAGAAATATAATGTAACACAATTCAGTATCAACTCAAATTAAAGTTGATAAAAGTATAAAAAAAGATTTTGAAATTACATAGAATTAAGAACTTCTCAAATCCTACATCCTCCTCCATACCTTAAGTTTATATGCTTTGTCTGAGAAGAAAAAAAATGAGTTTACGATTTCATTATTGGTTTCTGCATAACATAGTTTTAGACTGTTAAACACAAACTTATTTGCCTATTATTGCACCATTAATTTTTCTTCTATATCATCACAGTTTGATTATATATACCTGTCGATATTCTTAGAGCATGTTATGAGAGAGAACTTCACTTGCAATGTTATTCTGGAAAAGATGAAATTGCATGGGAATGTCCATTTATTTATTTCATTATGACCAGTTAAAGATTTATAAAGGCTCTCCATTTTCTTATGTATTTAGGGATGGACAATCCTGCATCAGTAGAGGAAAAAGCTAATTACTCACTATAAGGTCATTAGATACACACTTTCTTTTTGTCATTACAAAGACTAATATTTTTGCACTAATGGCACTTTTGCATTATGCAGAGTAGATGAAGCAAATAAATAATAAACTTCCTTATTCAGATGCTAATGCAAACCCAAATGTTCTTTCAATTGTACAGCTGTAAAAATTAAAGTGAGAAAGGTAACAAAAAAGTAAACAGTAATATTCAACACAGTATCTATTACCTACACATACCTCCCATACAACTACAATGCCTCTGAAGTGATAGAAAGGTGCAAATAAACAGATTCATGGGATAATTGTGCAGATTTTTTATGAAATCAATTAAAAATTTAAAAATCCTTTGTGGCTTCATTAAATGAAATGTGGAAAATATACTGGATTTTACAGAATAATATATTTTATTTTGACAAACACTGTAGCCAACCATAAAAATATTAGCATTCAGTTCTGGCTTTGAAAATTCACCCATTTTAATTTCCAGACAGATCAGCTTTCAGATTTTGCATCCAGAAGTTTTTATAATTCTTTGAAAAAATAATACCACTAACTAATCCCTTGATGGTAATCAACATTGATATTTTGTTCTAAAGTAATGTTCTAAATGAAATTTTGTAGAAACATATTTTGGCTAATCTCAGATATTTTGGTCCACTGACAACCCATTTGGCTTGGGTGAATTTTGCCATAGTGATAATGCACATGACTGACACCCAGTGGTCTTGTTGGCTGAATTTTTTTTAGCCACTGCATTTTTTGTAGTCACGTCCATTCAAACATCCATAGTAAAAGTTCAGTTTCTAGATTTTTATTTATTAAATTCCTCTAGGATCTCCTGTATGCGTAAATAGTTTGATCCTAGTCATTTTTTCTCATGGAATTCTCATGGAAATCCAGTAACTGATGTTGGAGAACTGTTGACCTGTTTACTTTGGTTATTTCTATAGGCCATATTGGGATAATGAAGATTAAACTTAATTTTGCCTTTTAAAGTACTTACTGAAATATCTATAATTAATAAGCTTCCTTAAAAGATTTTTGTTTGTCTTTTCCAATGAAGAAAACCTCACTTTCCTTTCAAGAGGGAGCAGAAATAATCTGTTCTCCTTACCTTATTTTTTCCAGATTTTTTAAATAACAGAGAATGCATCTCCAATCCTCTCTGCTCCAATTATAATAAACTGTTTTAAAATTTTGAAAAAGTCAGTTTAGAAAACTTTCACTGAACAAAATTAAACATATAACGAAAATTTAACAAAACCTGATTTTTTTTTAATGGATAGTTTTACAAAGAATTACTTTTTTTGTGTCAATCCTGTCACCTTTCTCAATAAAAACCTCAGAAGTATCCTGTAGCCTTAAATATTAAGGAAGTTAAATTTTAAACATAGAATATATTATGTTTATAATAGAATAGAATACCAGAACTTTAGTTACTCATTTAGAATAGGTCTGTGTTCTAGGTAAAACAGATCAATAAGAGCCCTGTCCGTGTCAGGGCGGTTGGAACTAGATCTTTAAGGTCCCTTCCAACGCAAACCATTCTGTGATTCTGTGATGATTCAGTCAATGCAGTATTTTTGTTGTCTGTACAGTTATGTTTGCACCTCAGGCTCTCTCTACTATATTAAAATCACACTAACTGGAAACCTGAGAGACTACCTTATTCTCATTTCCCTACCCTACAGAGAGTCCTCGGCAGAAATTTCTGTTTTATAAAACAGAGAGATTAGGAGTTTTCCTTTCAGTTGTCCTCTTTAGGGTGAAATCTAAGATCTGTCTTTTTATGCAAACCTTCACTATTTAAACTCTACATCGTCTGCTATGATGGCTCCAACATAAACAGCAGACATGAGGCCATACACACACATTGCATCAATTGTATAAAGACAGCAAGAAATGCAGAGTGCCAAGAAACAAGACATGAGATGGTTGGGAGTCTAAAAAAGAAGAACCCAACAGGTTTTGTGTCTAATCGCTGTATGCTGGAGACTCTGCCTGCCTTCAGTGTAAGAATTCTGAGGTCAGTGGGGGGATTAACTTCTAGAAACAAATTGAAGATAGAGAAAAGGTGCCCAATGCAACAAAAGACCAACATCCTTAAAAGGATCTGCGCATGTGTATTGCTCACGACGCAGTGCAATGCTAAAGAAAAAGGACTGAGCATTTCCCTAGTCGGTGACATCAAACCTAAGGTACAACATAGTCAAGCTTCGCGAGAGGAAATCTTCCAAAACACTTTTGACATTGGCCACTGCATGTGAAGACAACATTTACTGGAGAAAAAAGAACCAATACCAACATCAGAGAACAAACTCTACCATCTAGAAGATTGTAACAACTTCTGCTGGATGTTCACTGTATAGCATATGTCACCATTTAAATGAAGCCTCAGAGAAGCCAAACTTCAAATCATAAATGGTCTCATAAAATCTAGTGCAGTAACTGTGTAAAATGAACATATAATAATAGTTTATGTAAATTGCAACATTTTATGCAAACTATTTACATGGGATTGTTAAAAGATTAATAGTGAGGCTTCTTTATTAAACACTCATTTTAAAAAACTGGTAATGCTCAGAAAAGAATTATACTTTCCCACATAATGATAAAAGTATATTCACTGGAACTTTTCAAATCAGAATAACATTTTACAGTAACTCTTATAAATAAACAAGGACAACTATGGCAAATATTTTAAACTGAGTGCAGCTATTTTTCCTCATTAGGATTTCACAGAATCCTAACAGCTCAATAGATGTGTGAAATCTGACATTTTCTGCATAAAACAGGACACATGGGTATTTAATGTATCTATCTTCTAAGCAAGTAACTATAACATGCATACAGATACACAGTCTTTCTATGTTTTTATCCATATACTTATTTTACCAAACAGCAATTCAGAAAGTATTTAAACAATGAGATATATTTCATTATTGTTTCTATAGATAATGTATATTATAATTTTAAATATATTTATAATATATTATAGAGCATGTTCATATAATAAATAGCCTGTTCAAACTAATTGTCATTGAACTTCAGGATATATTTAGATGTAATAATGATATAATAGTAATTCTAAAGAAAGCTTTTTTTTCTGATGCCAAAGTCCCTGTTTTTCTGCAGTTCAGAACTGTCATTTTCTATAGCAATGGTACAGTAGTTGTACTTGTTCTACATAAAAATGGTAACCCAGCCTAATTTGCTCATTTGTGTAGTTTCAAATGTAGTTAACACAACTGCAGTCATGAGCATGGCCACTGAGAAAGAAACTACATTTTTGTGTTTTGGATAAGACAAAACTGAGTTTTATGAGTGTCAACCTAAAAGCACAAACCAGCATGTTCTGCAAATAATCTCAGAACCAAAATTACCAGGATAAAAAAGGGCAACTATCAGCAAGTAAAACTTTTTGAGAAATACCTTCCAAATGTACTTTTTATCCTTATCTGTGTATGGATGCGCTATCACTTATGACTACAGAAGACTTCTCTCTCTCAGTATCATGACAGCATGATCACCACATAAACAGGGAAAGCAAAGGGAGCGACACACAATGCCATTTCCTCCTCAACTGCAGAATCCCCCCAAAAAACCCAAAAAACAAAACGAACGAACAAAAGGAGATTATTCAAGGATAGGAAAGGAGGGATATAAGGATGAGAATAATTTATATGTGGATTACAAAACCTGAAGAACTGCAGTGATCAGAAAGTAGTATCTTTTTCCATCTTTGGGTGATGTATGTATTCGTAATGTGAGTGCTCCAAGCAGTAAGTTCCCATATCCACAATCATCACAGGAGCAGTTGCTGAGTTCTTGAAGCAAATAGAACCACTCTATCACATGCTGCATTAGCTTTGAGTCTTCCTCAGTATTACTACAGTGGTTGATAAGAATATAGATAAAGCTTCAGGAGACATTAAGAATGGAGGCATTTTTCAGCAAAGCCACAGATACAGCTTCAGCTCTGATGTGCGCATTCCAGTGACAGCGAAGGCTGTATTTCCGTGGTTTCACAAGATGTCTTGACATATTTCATATTCAGTTTATGTATTCATGCAGAGAAGACAACGTCCACGTCAGCAATTAATATGAACCATTTTGCACACCATCTTAAGAATTTAGCTTTCCTAGTACAAAAGCAAAGAATTCCCTACAAGTCAAAGAGGAAAACACTCTCAGTTTACAGGTATGACGTATGGAAAAGTAAATAGAAATACTGACTCTGTGACTAAAGTGAAAGTCAGGAACCAAGAAAAAGTGTAGGATGGCCACTTCCTATCTGAAAAGAACATCATCTGTAGTAGATGAGTAATAAAGGTCTGAAGTGTTTATCCCCTCACTCCTTATCAGCGAACTGTCACACATGACCCTGCTGCAGCTAGACTCTGCTGATTTTGGAAGAACTGTTTCTTCTACATGCGGACAAGATTTTACTGCAATGTTCTCTAGTACTATAATAAAAATGAGGATATTCATTCATACTGTACTTAAGTATGAATGTTTTCATCTGTGGGTTCAAGCTCAAGACAGTCGTGTTAGTCTCAGTTCCTCCAGCTATCAAAACAGAAAGCTTTTGCTTTGTCCCTCAGTCAGGATAGTTGAAACAATCTCTGTTGAGACTGGATCAGGACCAGAAGATCTGCTTCCTTGGCCTCTTTACAAACCCAATAACCTTTACCAAGATGTTGACCCATCTGGTTGTTCCTCTTGAACATTAGGTGCTCCTGTTTTCTCTGGACAAAAGGCTGATCAAAATATTAGAGTGGTCAGTACTACAGGGCAGTTCTTCCAAAGTCTGTTTTGAATGGTGGATGGTCAAAATCTCATGTCACCTCCTTCCCACAAGCAGGAGAAGAGGTCTCAGTACAGTACATTATCCATAATAACTGAAGGGTAATAGATTTCTGATAACATAACCACATAACAACTGCTGCCAGAGGATACAGGTATTGAACATCTCTGATGCTCATGGAATGATAATCATTACCAGAATTGAAACAGGATATAATACACTTTGCATTATGTACCGCTAAGGAGTCAATATTTGGTCACCATGACAGGTGAGGAGGTCAGGCAAGATAACATGTGAGGAAAAAGGAATGCTTGGGCATGAAATTGAAACTTTGGCTTCTGTTATGACAGAACACTATATTTTTTTCATATTCAGAACAATTGTTATGATCTCTAACACTAATAACTGAAAGACAATGTATTTGGTGACATGCTTTACATGATAACACAGTACAGACTATACAAACAGCCAAAGTGCTAAAAAATCTGATGAATAATCTATATTTTTACGACTATTGTCTATAGACAATACTTTTAGACACATGGGCTACTGTGTGCTTATCTTAGAGAACATAATTTCTACTATATGCTATTACTGTGCAACTGTATAAGAAAAATGGGTTATGTTTTATATTCATATCATATGAAAACAATGGCAAAAAATTAATAATGAAATTATAACCTAACCATTTTTTAATTGTTTTCAGTACATCTAAGGAGTTGACTAGTTGTCTAATGGTGTATTCCTCACATGCCATTCAAAACACTGATTTATTCTAGTGCTATCTACACTACCTAATGAAGGTGATATACACAGCTTTTCTATTTTTCAAACTCTTTCTTGCTGTTATCTCGTATTTTAATTTAACCATTGAAAATATACCCATTGGTTTTCCTCTGCAATTCAGTGGGACCATTTCAGTTCATTTTATGTGAACTTCAGAGAAAGGACAGCACTTACTTGTAATTCACAGAGTATATTGTCTTTGAAAATCTATATGCTTGGGGGATCATTACATGTCTGGAACTTACAAGGAACACTTAATGCATAGCATTATTTAGCATGGTATCACATAAAAATCCCCATATGCCTCTTGTCCCCTGTTCTTTTCCAATAACACTGGAGGAAATAGCTACCTTTGAGGGAAGGGAGGAGTAGTGAGTAGGAAAGTATAAAAGCCTTATGCTCATAAACACTAGTACAGGCAAATAACATCCTCGCCTCCCAAAACTCCTGCTTTTGAGAGCTCAACCAGTGTCAAAAATCCTCTGCAAGACAGCAGGATAGCAGTTTCTTGAACAGTGCATATGGTAGCATGTTACAGTTTTTGCACAAGCGATGCAACTCTACTGTCAGGCACAGAACATACCAAGAAGTGCAGCAGACTGAGCTTCTGAGTTTAGAGAAGGTGCCATGAAGTTTTCTAATACTAGCTTATCTGCAAAGTTTTAGGAAGCCTACCACCATTCCTGATCCATTTGCACAATGCTTAACTGTCCTCTCGTTAGCAGCAAATCATTCAAAGAGCTATGCAAATAATTTGGATCAATTCCAGCATGACTGTATAACCCTTTTAAAAGCTACAACTGCTCTTGGTGTATGATGAGATGCAAAGAAAAATAAAACTGTGAAGATGAAGTTGAGTTCTTATTTTAGCATATATTTCATGAGATCATAAGAGTGTCTCACCTTTATGGAAGACTGTAAAGGAATAGTGTGGCAGAGGACTTTTCTGTGCAATGAAAGAGAAAAGCTGGATTATCTACAGGTTTTCCAGTTATTACCACTACATTTTTGCCATGTTACCAATAAACTGAAGATTTTGGTGTTAAGACCTCTCTCTGCAACAAGTAAGTTTTATTTTTCCATTTTTCAAACCGGAATCAAACCACAATCCAATTAATTTTTACACACTAGGTACAGTTGATAACATAACTTGCATAGAGGGTGCATATTGACATGGATGACAGCAAAGAAGCTAGATCTAAACATTTAATCCACATCATTGAATTTTAGAGGAGACATAAGTGAACGTGGTATTTCCTCTCACCTGTGAGCAGGTCAAGCATGACATGTTTTGCATTGCATCACTTCATCTTAGGAGAAGTTTCATGTATTAGTAAACTGAGACCTGTGAATCTGTGCTCTGCATGATTTGGAGCTAAATATTTATGCTACAGATAACTGAAATAGCTAATTCAATAGAAGCAGAATATTGTTTTTCATGGCTTTTTTAGTTCATACCTCATCATGACTGGCCACACATAATTATGCCAGTTACTAATTTAGATTGGTTAGCCTCTATAGGTGCCTATTATATAAATTGAAACACACTATACAAAACAGCTTTAATATAAAGTTTCTCATTCTACACTGATAATAAAAAGAAATACAATGAGGACAATTAAGTAAACCTAATCTTTTCTAGCCCTCAGCCAAAAGTATAAGAAATACCATGTCTTTCTCACAGAAGGCCTTATAGGTATACAAATGTTCCATCATTCTTGCATTATACATCTCCTCGCTTATGGTACTTAACTAACCCTACTCACCCAGAAAATTTTAAAAAAGAAAAATATAAATGTTAACTGAATAATATCTTTTCTGAGCTTTGTACCTGCTAATCCCAACCATGTGTCAACTCTGTTCATTCCTTTATATCAGGGGAATAGCTATGCACAGGAAAGGTGTTGGGGGCATTGTATTCCTGTAGGAGTTTTCTTTTGGATGAGATATAAATGGAAGGTCCTACCCAAACTGGTCGTTAGCAATCCCAGGGAACTCTTCATAAGAGTAGGTGTGTTAACTTCAGTCTCCTGGCCAAATTCCAGCTCAGGTAATTACATTCAGCCTACCTAATTTCCCACTGCAATTACAAATACAGAGAGATCCTTAATTTCCAGTCCCAAGCCACTGTGCAGTGTTGAACAGTTGCTATGTTTCACCCAGGGTGGTTGCACTTCAGCAGCGGATAAAGCAAGCTGTGTATAAATTGTGACCGTTTTTAAAGCATTTTGGAATTGTTTGAGAGGAAAGTGCTATATAGTTAAGATCGTTCTAATTGAAATAATTGCCTGCCACTGATCTAAATACTGCTTATAAAAAATCTTTAGAAGGAAACCTTCCTGGACAAAATCAGCTAGTAAATATCTAATCAGTCTTAAATGTAAGTGTTAGAATTTGAAACTTCATATATGCAAGAGCAAGATTTATTAAAACAAACAAACAAAAATCTAGCAATCTTTAATGCAATTTACATTTGAGCCATCAGCAACATAGGATCACCGCTCCAGTGTAAGATTAATGGCACATCCAATCTGTCAAACTTCACTCTTACTATCAGCATCCCAACAAAGCCCTTAGACATGCATAAATATACCACTATGTCAAAGCTGTCTATAAAGCAACAATACGAAGGTTAGCTGACACCATTAGACAGGGACTGTTTCTAAAATGGGCTACTAGAACTCACATGAAAATCACATAACACCTCTCCACAGTAAATGTGTAAACTTTCAGTTTCCTCAAAGTCTCTCTATCTGGTTTCACATCCAAAGACTAAAACTAGAGTACCACTGAACTGAAAACTCTCTTGCCATAAAATTCAGGTTGATCTGATTCCATAATTTAGAAAACTGAGGAAAAGAAGAAAAAACACTAAATCCATAAGAACTGAAGGAGCATAGGTACGAACAGCTGAAATAAACTGAACAAAACCAGTAAAGTCCATTTTATTTCAAAGGAACTACAAACAAGACCAGTATGTAAACCATGGCTTGAAACTGCTCTCATGAAGCTAGTACACTAGTTTATTTTTACTAGTTCACTGCAGTATCCTGTGATTGGAGTAAAGTTATATTTTGTGTCAACTTATGTACAATTTTAGTGCTGCCTTCATTGCCACCGTTGGACAATGGAAATGTATTAAACCAGGGCATAAAGGGTTCCATAAAGGGTAGGTGGAAGAAAATGGAAATCCAACACCGTTTAAGGAAATCAGTGAATAAATTACAAAAACTGTCCATTTGCCTGCCCCTTTTAATCTTACTGTCGTATTCAAACTATTGGGCATGTAACTGAATATCTCAACTGTACCTGAAGAAATAATGGAGCGTGTCTCTGCAGTAAAACAGAACGGCACTAAACTGATGAGTTTAACCCAGCAGAAAGAGCGGCTGTAAACATGACAAATGCCTGCTATTGATTTCAGGTTTAATTACTCTGTGCAGCACTGACAAAGCCCATCAGATGTTGTTGTGAAGTGTAAATGGAACAAACTACACTTCACTGCCCATAGGAAACTGATGGTGTCTGCAGTTTGCATTGTTTACTTTATCCTCCGTAAACTTCAGCCTTGATCAAATTAACAAGTGCTACTAACCTCCAACAAACTACAATGCACTATGATTTTACAGCAACAGCCTTGGAACAATAGTTCTGCAGCATTTCATTGATAACAAATGTCTGGCTAATGACAGCATAATGGCAGCTGCTGAACCTTACCGTCCAGCACTGCATGTCCTCTAACCAGGCTAGGAAGAATTTTTAAACACACTCTCTTGCATTTCCTCCTATTTTGGGAGAAAGGACAGATTATTCACTTAAGATTCTGAAAAAACTTTTAGTTAAAATAAACTGCCCAGGCTATCCAGGGAGCCTCTATTTTCACTAATAACAGCAGAACAATAAAATCGGACCATGTCTAGCACGTTGCAGCTACCGCTCAAAATGTTCTCTGAAATAATTTCCCTTTTTTCAGACACTTATTCACCCTTGTAGCTTTTGAGTTCTTTCCTCATTCTTCTCTTCTTCTTTTCTCTTTTCTTTGTGCTTATTTAACATTCTAGTAACCACTAAACATAAGGTCTAAAAAATTAATACATTTTGTACCAAGCTATTGAGGAAACTACCCTATTTTTTTTTGTTCATACACAGGATAGTTTCTCGGCTTCCATCACATTGAGACTGAGTTTGTTACTTTACAAATGAATGCTGTTGTTCATCTTGTTCCAGTTTACTCTTTCTGAGATAAGATTCAACTGTCAGCATAACTATAACCAGCATCGTGAGGTACGTCTTCATTGTTTTTAATGTGTGCTATATACAAAGGGGCTTTGTTACAAGTAGACTCTTCATGAAATAGAAGACCTAGGTCTCACTTTGAGTTGCTCAAACCCTGACAGGAAAAACATCTTTTGATATTTAGCCTACTTAGGTAAAGCAATAACTGTGTCTCCTAACTGCTGCTCTGCAGCCCAACAGCTCTAAGATTTTGCCTCTTCTTCCTCAAAGAACGAGCTTAAGACACATATCCCCTTACCATTTACAACAATGTGAACACAGCACATAGACACAAGTGGGCTAAGGAATCTGGACAGTCTTATTTCCTTCCAATAATCAGCAGAATCTAGAGGACTCTTAAGAGATGGAAAAAAGGATGAGATGCGTGGATCTGCAGAGCCAATATATGCCAACTCTAATAATTACTGGCAAGCAGACATTATTTTCCTCATCACGTACCCATTTTGAAGGGAATAGCACACAGTATAATCCCCAGGGGATCTGATGAAGTAAACAGTGAGTGTAGAATTGCTGTCCCAGGATAAGCATCAGCACAAGATGCCAAATCAACTGACGGGTGCTGTGCACAGGTAAGATGAAGAAAGAATGATTTCCCATGAGCAACAGTTATAACTACTCTTGCAGTATGAAGAACTACCCTGGCCTCAAGGTTGATGCTGGGAGGCTTGTATTGTCCAAATAAAAAAAGTTTTAACAGTTTTTAGTGATATGACTGAGAACAGGAAATATGTCCTTATGGAAAGGAAAGACAGTGATGTAGATTTTTTTAATTATTATTATTTTGAAAGAGTAAGTTTTTAAAATACAAGCAAATTATTGGCAGGAAAGTTACATATTTGTTTAAGAGAGCTGTGTCACTGCAAAGACGCACTTCTGTGTCATACTGACGTGTAGGAAGGGCTAGACTTGCTTCTAAAACAAAGTATTTGCTGGTCCACGTTGGACCTGAAAAAAAGAAAAAAACAATCCTGAAATTGTGCTTATTTACAGTCAACATGACAAAAAAAATTAGTCTTCACATGCAATCTAGAAATTCTTCTTACAATGCAGTTGGGAGGTGGAGTGGACATTTAGACCCACCTATTTTCCTAACTAATAGAGCTGTGCATGAGAAATACGGGACAGAAACCAATTGGAAATCCAATGTTTGAGTCAGATTGATGCCTTGTACTGATTTTGTCAGCATATTCTGCCTGCTAGTCTCAGTAAGTACACATAGGCTTATTTGCAATGGAGGATATGTTTTCTGTTACAGACTTTAATTCTCCTTCTGGTGTTCAAAAATTTATTAAACAATATTAAATAAGGACATGAATACTGCTGATTCTTGTAATTTTTTTGCAGTCTCTTATAAGAGTCACTTTGACCTTTTCTTTTGAAAGGCCTTTATAAAGAAATCCGCCAACAAAAAATTACCTGCTATGAAAACACTTTTGCATTTTGCATAATGATTATCATCAATATTTCAGGGAAATAATTTTCAGTTCACTCATTCTTACAGCTAAAAGTGATGATAATCTCAAAAGTCACTATAGTAAATAGAAAAATGGAGATCTACTCATGGGTGGGTCTAAAGAAGGGTCCATAGTAACACTGACTGGAAATTTAAAATTCTACAGAAAAATTCTAGATGTAGAGAAAAGTGCTGCTCTTAAGAAAAAAAAAAAAAAAAAAGAAAAAGATGAAACTTGCCTCTTGCCAGCAATTCTAGATTACACATATCAATCAAGACTGCGGATATCTCAGCTACTTTAGAAGGCTAGCAATTTAGTCTCTCCATCTTCTCCCATGATCCATGTACTTTTAAAACTGCACTTGCCTTAGTTCTATTGTTTAAGATGATCAACTTTCTGGACTTCATGGAAGATTTAGCTTTTCTTCAGTGTGAATTTCCTATTTCCAGTCTATAACACTTATTTTATTCATGGTGACTGGATCTAGTATATCATAGTGATGCTGGTGATGAGATTTTTTTTTTCTCTCTTTCTTCAAGTTTCTGAGTATGTCTAGTAGGTCTCAGCACTTTTATTTTTTTGTCTACATGATTTTTCCTTATTCTGTCTAAAGAGAAAATGATGAAACTCAATAACTATATTTCTAAGAAACATTCATATTATAATAAATAAATTCAATTTATAACATTCACCTCACCTTCTCATAAAGTTCAAACTTAACACAATAATTGTGATACTGAGTGAAGGATTCAACCTCACCTCCTTTGTGTACACTCTTCAGAATGTAAACATCTTTTAGATAGTCATCACTTAATACTCAGCATTTTTGAATTTGAAGAATCCATCATACTGACGTGGATGAAAGGGTAAAACTATACGCTTTATGTGTAAATCTCAGTCAAGCCTTTTAATATACTGGGTAAGCAGATTTCTTTCTGGAAGTACAACATTTTGAAATTCTTATTCCAAAGAATTTGTTTGACTTCAAATACTTTTTAAAGAGCTAGACAAGCTGAACCTATGTGTGATTCATGGCTGGCCTTTCCAACAACAACTATAATTTGAACTGAGTGCATGACAGTCTTCACAGTAATGGGTAACTAGAATTACCACTGCTTCTCCACATGGTATCCATTCTAATGAGGAAAGGCAAGGGAGAAAAGGCGTACAGAGTTCTGCCTGGCAACATGGCATCCATTAACTTGGCTTTGAAAGGAAACAATACTGGAACCTTCTAACTTGTGTGGGCAGAGAAGAGATTTATTATTTAAGGCCAGTTGTCTGAAGGTGGAGCAAATCTTGATAACCTCACTGCTCTTCTACATGTATGTAAAGATTGATTGCAAATTTTCATATTTAAAGTCATTAGGATATGAACTCCTTTTAAGAACTTCAAGTGTTACTTTTATTGTATGTGGTCTGCTATGATTTATACAGTCAGAAGAATCCGAAACCAATGCCCAATGGTTAAGATGGACTGACTGGACTGCTTTCTGTTATAGCCAGTTTATTCCCCATTTATTTCCTTGTTATGACAAAATCCCTTGGATAGTCCTTCACTCTCTGTGAATATCCTGGCGTTCCTGACTGAAATTGGCAATAACTGCATTGAGTGATTTAGTGATTAGAAAGACCACCTTGAATCTGCATCCAAATGTCCTGAGAATTCTTCTGAGGAAAGGTACACTTACCAAGCATTGAACAAGAACTTGCCACAGAAAGGATAATGATAATCCTTGAAGAGTTTAAGGTCTAAGTATCCTAGGGATACTTATTATTAAGGACAGTTATCCTAAGGATACTTACAGAAACATTATCCTAAGTAAAAGGATTTTTTTTTAGAGCTTCATATGAATGCGAATAGTCAGACTGAAAGTAGCAAAGTGAAATACTGGAATTGGAGGAGTTGATAAGAGGAAAAGACTAATAGCCGAGTGGTATGCATTCCTGGTTGTTTTGGTATTTTCAAGCGGCACAGTTCAGCTATTGCAGATAGTATAGATAGTCGTAGAACCTTAGAGTGGTTTGGGTTGGAAGGGACCTTAAAGATCACCTAGTTCCAACCCCCCTGCCATGGGCAGGGACACCCTCCACTAGACCATATTGCCCAAAGCCCCATCCAACCTGGCCTTGAACATTTCCAGGGATGGGGCATCCACAACCTCTCTGGACAACTTGTTCCAGTTCCTCACCAGTGTCTCAGTCTTTGCCCCAGTGGGAAAGAAAGTGTTTAAAATATCCTTGGAGCTAAACAAATACTAAACTAAACATACCACTATTGTGTGTTAGAAAGCCTTATCATGCTTAAACCTGAGCATGTATTAAAGGCACTCTCTGAGCTGAGGGCTAAATACATAATAAAATAATATTAAAGCGTTGCATGTTTGAATTATTTTTTTTTTTTTACAGTGAAGGCTCTATTCTGTTTCTGTGAAGCTAAACAATCAGGAATATTTTAAAGAATTAAAAGAGTATAAAGAGGTTGACAAAACTGTGTCAACTCCCACAGACATCTAGGCGCATGTTTAAATTAGTGGATATAAGAAATCTATTGAATGTGCAGAATTTGAGCTTAAGTGCATTATTCTAAAATACACTACAAGCATGTACTAAAGCAGTATTAATCTTGAATATCTATGTGCACATGTACACACACAGACATTTATAAAAGGGATTTTTTTTCCAGATTGAAGCTATACAATGACATATTTGCCTCAGTTCAAAACATATCTTTGTTGTCTCATAAAAAGAAAAAGGAATCCATGTTAAAATGAAAAGTTAAACCACTTATACTCTAAGTAAAGACTTACAAATCCAAATCTCGTATAATGTATGAAATGCTTATGTACGCTTGATACATAGGACTCCATTAAATACTCTGTCACTGTCCAAATACAATTTTCTTTTTCTTTTTTTTTTTAAATGAGTCAGTCAGAAACCTCTGATAGCACCATTTCAAATGCAAATAATTCTGTTCCAACTGCCTCTTTACATTAGCTAAATGAAGTCATCAGTAAACAAAATTGGAAGAAATCTTAACACAACTGCTGTAAACAACTTTAAAAGTTTTATATCCCAAAAGATTAAAACTGTTAGAAGACAGTTCAGATTCACTGGAGATGTTCACCACTGATAGAGTTTATAGTCAAAAATAACCTCTCTCATCTCACCCAAACTGATACTGGTCACAGCAAATTATAATCAAAGATAGATTTCTTGGAGGGTGATAATACCATTAGATTTAAGGAATTAAAAATACATGAAACTTTTGAGTTAATGAACAGGGTCCTTAACTGCTCATTTAATTCAAACAGCTGTTTGTTAATGCCCTAAGCAGTGTCATAAACTGTGAAAATACTGTTGAGTGCAAGACACTAGTTAATGCTATAAAGCAACACATGCTCTAATATTAAAAGGATTTAATGGGATTAATAGAGAATAAAACATTAACTCCCTATTATGATGTTTTTAGGACCCAAGGGCAAATTCTGGCTAAAAAGGACTCTGGTTCTAAAAGCACAAAAAGTAAACTATAGCACTGTACAGCAAATCATGGCAATTTTATGCTCCTGAAAAAAAGTGGAACCCTGATAAGATCACATCTGTTCCAATCACAGACTGGATAAAATCACTGTTTACTAAAGTCCTAAATAACTAAATATGTGGAACCCCAACAAGATCCCATCTGTTAAGACTACAATTTGGATAAGGTCCCATTACAAAAATTTCTATATAATAACATATTCACTACAAAATAATGAAAATTTTTATTTATTTTAGTTTCATATTTAGTTTTTTTCATAGGGATACACAATATTGTAAAAATCCTACAGCATAATTAATTGGCTTGATGAACATTAATAATGTATTAGGATTTGGATTGTCAATTCAAAAAAGCAATAAAAAACTACTCTTAGTGTTCAAGCTATATAACCTCAGTCGTATGTTCTTAATTCTAGTTATTTCAAATACATCTATAAAATAGGTTTTTTTCATTACTAATGCAATGACAGGTTTGGCAGTATATTTAGTTCATGTATAAATTACAAAAGCTTATTTGCAAAGGTAACTACTAGTTTTTCTGGTTTTCTATTGAAAAAACATTATTCTAGGAAAAAAAAACAGAAAGTAGGCTGAATTTACCTTTATAGGTATAGGATATTTGAAAATTGTCAGTTGTAGCAGAATTAAAAAAAAAAGTTCATACAGACTTAATATATAAATAAAACCTATTTCAAGTGCACAACGTTTTATAAAACGTCATGCTGCGGAAAAGAAGAATTAGGGATTTGGTCTTTTTTCTAAAGATTGAAGGAAGCAAGGTTAAACATTACACTTTCGGTTCTATTGTCATCCAAAATATTATTAATTGCTTTATAGGGTGGCAGATAAAATGATACATACTTCTGTCCTTTTAAATTGAAAAAAAAAAAAAAAATCCTAGCAATATCTTCTCAACAATATAATTACAATTCTTTGGTTCGTTCCTGTATTTAAGATTCTTTAAAACATTATTAATAATTTACAATTGTACCTGCATTATAGATATTTTCACCTGGATGTCTCAGATCATGACTTTCAGAAGATAACACGACCAGAGAGAGCGGAGCTCTCATTTTTAGCAAAAGTGAGGGCTGTCAGCAACCAAAAAGGGAATGAAAGCTGTGAATGTTCATAATTTCTGCTTAAGTTCATAAAGAATACACATTTCCAGTGTTTAGTACGTCAAAAAATTGCTTAAAACCACTCACACATCCAGGGGATAAGAATAATTGACTTACAAAGTAGTGGTCTTCAACTAAAGATTGTGTTTAGATGTTCACATACCAGCTTTTCCCATAAAAACATAGCAAATATTTATAGAGTGAGGGAGAAGGAACAAAGATACAAATTAAGAAATAGAGTTTTCCACATTTAGACAAACTCTAAATAATTAGAAATGCAAGTCAAAATATATTCAAAATCCCAGTTTGACCCAGCAGAGGTTTTAGTTTCAGATATGGGCTGCTGGGTTGTTTTTTTTTTGTTTGTTTGTGTTAGTATGCGAACATATAAAGCAAAAGAATGTTCCTGCATGTTTATATTAGATTCCATTTGCAATAAAAGGCCCTATTTCCCTTACCCCTTCTGTAGGTAAAATCATCCTGACTTTTTATCTTGGACATATGTGTGTTCTTCCCTATAGACTTTCTTTTACATTTAAAATACAACAGTCTAAAGATCACTCCTGACTTCTGTTCCACCTTTCTCATTGTGTAACACATTCACAAGCCAGCTTCTCCATGAAACTATTTTTTTCCCCACCTGAACTTGCTTGTACGTACTGTGTCCTTAGAATTTGCTTCCCTATAAGGCTCACATGGCTGTATTTTGCGAATCTGCTCCTTATGACACTGCTTCCATTTCAGTGGTCATCACTTCAAAGTTAGCATTTGCCAAGTGTTACATGTTCTGAGGTTTTGCAGTGCGGGCACAGAGGCTTGTACTAAATGCACACTAATTGTGTAGAACGCACTAGAAAACACTTTTCTACTGAAGGTGACTACTGTATTACAGTATCACTTACTTTAAGGTTTTCTACCACACTTAGGTTTGCAAACACTTCCTACTTCTTAATGAAAAGGTGATTTAATTTTTTTTTCCATCTAAATAGAAGGCATATTTCATATCACAAAACTTTCAAATATATTGTTTTCATTATACATAGTTAGCAGCGCTCATCAGTAACAACATCGTACTGGGTCGGCTGAGATGGAGTTAAGTTTATAGCAGCTCGTACGGTGCTGTGTCTCAGATTTGTGACCAAAATGGTGTTAATAACACACTAAAGTTTTAGTGATTGCTGAACAGTGCTTGCACAGCATCAAAGTCTTCTCTGTTCCCAACTCCCCCCCCCCCCCCCCCCCCCCCCCCAGTAAATAGATTTGGGATGGGCAAGAGGAGGGGAGGGGACACAACCAGGCAGATGACTTGAACTAGCCAAAGATATATTCCATGCCATATGATGTCATGCTCAGCAATCAGAGAGGAAGGAGGGTTGGTAGGTAGCCAGCTTTTGCTTGGGAACTGGCTGGGCATTGGTCTGCCCATGGGATGTAATTGCCTGCATTTGCCTTGCCTTTTTATCTTTTTTCTTTTTTTTTTCTTTTTTTTCTTTTTTCTTTTCTTTTCCTTTTCTTTTCTTTTCTTTTCTTTTCTTTTCTTTTCTTTTCTTTTCTTTTCTTTTCTTTTCTTTTCTTTTCTTTTCTTTTCTTTTCTTTTCTTTTCTTTTCTTTTCTTTTCTTTTTCTTTTCTTTTCTTTTCTTTTCTTTTCTTTTCTTTTCTTTTCTTTTCTTTTCTTTTCTTTTCTTTTCTTTTCTTTTCTTTTCTTTTCTTTTCTTTTCTTTTCTTTTCTTTTCTTTTCTTTTCTTTTCTTTTCTTTTCTTCTTCTCTTCTCTTCCCTCTTCCCTCTCCTCTTTTCTCTTTTCTCTTCCTTCCACTTCCACTTCTCTTCTGCTTATTAAACTTTTTTTATCTTGATATACAAGTTTTCTTTGTTTTACTCTTCCTTTTCTCTTCCCCTGTCCTGCTGGGGGTAGGGGGTGCAGGAATTGAGTCAGTGGCTGTGTGGACTTAGCCACTATCTAGGGTGAGCCCACCACAAAGTTAGCTGATAGAAAATCACCTAGTAGTTCAAAAGCAGGTAGGTTCAAGAAAGGTTCCTAAAAAGAAGTCACTTTTTTCTTACTGTCTCTCAATCCTGATAGCATGGAGTTGATATCTATGATTTTTGTTGTTGTTGTTGTTATAAATTTCTTATATAAGTTCCAAAGTATTTCATCACTGTTCTCATTCTTAAATTAAACTTGTAAAAAGGAAATTCCAAGGTCAAGACTAATACTGTTCTTTAACTTTAGTTAACTGGACCTAAACATAATGTTATAACCAATAATGGTAATTTTTAAAATCTTGCAGTGTATAGTAGACACAATGATACAGGTTAAGCTAAAGAACAGACTGTCTTTTTTCTATTGAGATCAAAGAACATTTTTGACAAAAACCAGTATCAATTTTGTTTCTTGACAGTTTATGATGAATTTTGTGTTCTATGCTTCCTAAAGGGGATGATGGCTGAAAAGCAGAAAGGAGATCTGCCTCTTTTCTTGGTCCTGGCTGCTGCTCCGTGGTCAGATGGAGCCTACTGAAGAGAGACTGGAGGATATGTCCTTCTCCTGAAAGCCACTGAATATGTTCAGCTGGAAGAAACTCCTAGAGTACAGGCTAGAGCAGGCTGAAAATCACACAAGAATAGTAAGCCTGCAGAATGAGCAGCCTGGGAAAATCCTGAGAAGGGCAGGGAGCTGACAGACAGATCTCAAGGGTGCTAGAAAGCAGATTCAGGTGCCCTGAAACCTCAGTAAAATTGAAGGTTTGTTGTTCTGTTTACGTGATGTTGATGGAAGGAAGAAGTTGCTGCAATGGCACAGAAGTAAGGCACTGGCAGGAAGATTTTGCGGATTCTCTGTTGAGAAAGTTCTGCCAGTAGGGAGACGGCCTGACACCACTGCCTTCACAGTGCTCACTGTTCAGAAGAGAGAGCAAGAAAAGAAATGCCTTACTGGGTTTTAATATGATTTTCCTCTTGTCCAGAATTCTTTGTGGCAAGATACGCTATTTAGGGTGAGCACATGAGCTTTACTGCTCTACATGAAGTATTCCCCCACTGCCACAGCATCCACAATCACTAGATTAGGGACATGAGAGAGTATAGTACATCCTTGCTATTCCCTGTAGCACCAGTTTATGGAACTGCTGTCCACAAACTTGGTTAATCCCTTTTGGAACCACTAATAATCTCCATTTCCACAAACTCCCATTTATGGAGAAGTTTATTACTGACTGTGGAAAAAAAAAAAAAAAAAATTTTTTTAAATCTTCATTTTAAAGCTAACTCCTACTAGTTTTGGTAACTGGTATCTGGCTCTAGTGTTGCAATAATAGTTCTATGTTCACCTTATTCAATGCCTTTATGGCTTTTTCAATAAAGCTTGCCACAGCTATTTCTAAAAATGTTCTAGAGGCTTATTCAAATGTGACAATAGAAGACAGTGAGATTTGCATCACTCTCGAAGAGTGATCTCTTCTGCTGCAGAAACTTGAGATGATCCTATATCTCCATTTTCTAGGGGTTAGAAATATGAAAATGAAAGGTGGTCTTTTGAGAACCAGCTGCCTGGGCATCTGAGGGATTTGGGGATATGGGGAAAATATCATACTGGAGAAAGAGTTTAAACTCTGGAATTTGTTTTGTATCTCTTGGGACTAGAGCAGTTGTTTTTTAACTGTCCCTGAAAGTTAAAAGCTTAGCATAAAGGATAAACAGCCTATCATTGATGGGAAGCAGTAGATAAATAAATAAGACTGCTAAGTTTTAGGTAAGCCATATTTGTGAGGTTATTTTGCAGAAGAACTGAGACACAGAGAAGTATGGGAAAGAAAAGGAGGAAAGTTCTTTTCTGTAGGTAAATTCATTCTAACACAAAAAATTATTTAGCCTAAAATTCAGGAGACTTTGTCTCTGCCAGGAATATGTAGAATCCATCTGATGATGAAAAAAACACCCCAAACCTGTGATGGAAATGATAAGACACAAGAGCATACGGTAAATAGCCGTATTAAATTTCATTGAGGAAGTATGGAGGGGAAAACTTAGCTCTGTTTTGTAGGCATGTGTTTAGGAAACCATCCTCATGACAAAGAATCCTTAGGAAGGGAAAGACACAGACCAGACTCAGAGACCAATCATTCTTAAAAATCCAGAGAAGGAATGTTGTGGTTTAGCCCCAGCCAGCAGCTGAGTACCACGTGGCCGCTCACTCACCCCTCCACCCCACAGTGGGATGGGGAGGAGAATCAGAAGAAAAAGGTAAAACTCGTGGATTGGGGTAAGGACTTGTGGGTACTAGGACAGCAAAGGGAGAGGGAAATAACAACCATACTTATAAAAGAATATACAAAGCGGATAGTTTGGGTCAGCTGTCTTGGCTGTGTCCCCTCCCAGCTTTTTGTGAAAATTAACTAACTCTACCCTAGCCGAAAACCAGGACAGGGAATCAATACATTAAAAAGTTACCCAGAACTGAAGCCTGTAGATCCTGGAATAGTGGATCAAAAGATTTAATTCCACACAGCACTCACAGTATCCAAGTCTGTAGTCCATTTAAAGTGGTGTAACTAGAAAAAGAACAGGTCTTTCTGGCTATTTTTTCTTCATTCAAACTTAACATGAGAGACTGAAAACCATTTAACCTGATAAAGAATGATTGGACAAGAAAGAGATTCCTAAAGACCACCAGTGCCATGCTCAACTTGTGAGACGATTCAGTGGAATTAATGGGGCTCGCAAAGAAAAATACACAAACCCAGAAGTATTGCATGGACACAGACTTAGAACTCACATTTATGATATAGCAATCAAATGATAAAGCTGATGCTTGTTAGAACTACAGTTGGCCCAGGCAGCTATATATAGAGTAGTATAGCATATCAGATGTTACACATTATCTAACCAGGATCAGTCCTGGTGGGTTTACAACATGCATGATGAAGCTTTCCATTAAAGGGATGATCTCATTCTTGCATCAAGAGAAAAAAGGTAAATAAAGATTGAGTAAAGGAGTTGAGGGTGCTTTGGATAAATACTTTGGAAGTTCTGGAAATTTCAGTGGATCTTAGCCTTTGTTAAATTAAAGAGGAGAAATAGGTGCTAGATACATACATCACCAGTGATTTCCAATTGCCATTCCAAAAAACAATCCGTCTCATTGAGGTCAAACTATGACCCAGAAATCTGTTCAATGTATCCTAGTAAGTTCAGAGGAATTTAGGAAAGACCTTCAGCGGAGATTCCAGGAGGTCTGGAAATAACCGTTACGGGATCATCTTGGAGCCCCAGATAATCCTCTGACATCTTGTATGGAAAGTCACATAGTCGAATCAAAGCCTGTGATAACTATTGGAAATTGAAGTCTCAGATGCATTTCCTACAGCATTGCTTTGATGAGTTCCTAGAAAAAGACTGTGGTATTAAGTACAATACTACTGGATAAATGTTTACGGACAGGTCGCTGACATCTACACCACTAGGACAGGATCCCAACATTTCAAGCTCTGGAAAGTCTACTCACTTTAAGGAACAGGTGTAGGCTGTTCTACCTCAAAGGTCTGACAATTTCAGTCTCCTGTTACAGTACTGAAAACAACTATGTGTGAACAGAACTTCAGGGCAGAAGGAGCAACTGCAGTTTTTGCAGATGTGAAATTGAAAGGGAACCGTTCTGACTTTGTACTTGTATTTATATTTTGAAAAAAATAAGTAAGTCAACCAGGCTAGAGGAAAGTGAATTGTCATGGGGATGGACAAGAGGTAAATTGGGATGGAAAGTTTTAGTGCAATATAGGAGAGTAATCACTGCACATAAATCTGTACATCAGCTTCTTGAAATTCTGGAGGGATGACATAAGAAATGCTATGGTAGAAGGACAATTTATAAAGAACTTGAGACTATAATAAAGAAGGAATACTTTGTTGAAAAGTAACTACTAATATCATTCATTCAAATCTTAAAGCATTACAGTCCCTTATTTGAAAGGGAAAATGGAGAAGGGAGGGGAAAGCAACCTTCTTCATATCCTAAATCTATTAACTTCCCTTACCATTTACTTATTACAACACGACCAGGTTATCTCAACATGCCATTTCAAAAATATGCAAATTAATGACAAACTCATGTTTACATGGGATATACAGGGATTTACACTGGAACAGAATCTTCACAGAAGTAACTAAGTGAATCTGCATGGAATTCTAAATAGTGAATCTAATCAATAATAATTCTTTTATTGTTTCTACTGAAAATTGATGTGTTCTTACTGTATTTATATACTGAGAAATTTTTAGAAGCTTCTTTGAGCCTGTTAATTTTTCCCCTCATTCATTAGTAGACAATGTTGCTCATTGAATATGAATTCTATCTCAAGAACGCATTTTAATAAAACTTATCATTATGTGAATCCTTTCTGAAAGGATTTTACTAATAATAGTAATAATATTTTTGCAGTTGTCATAGCTGCCAAAAAAGGAAAAAAGGAAAAATATAAAGGAAATGCTTAAGTAGACAATGCAGAAACATTTCCTCATGACTCAAAAAGTGGTATCCACAGATTTTGTAAGCACTGGATTCAAGTTAAATGTGACAGTCCCACAGCATTAGCTAACTAATGTATTTTAAATCTTGTATTTTCATATGCAGAAATACTAAAAATCTTTGTAGTATTAACTCATCTGTGGGTATTGTTGCCTACAGCACTTTCACAAAACAGAGTTTAGAAATTCAAGTGACAGCAAACAGTCCAAGATTAAAGAATCACTGAAGCAAGGCTTTAATCAACATCCATAAGAAAAACTTCTTCCATTTCAGGGCCTTAGTTTTCCTCTTGAAAGACTTATGACTGACCAGAAACAATTACTGAATGTCTTGCTAACATTATGTTTGCAGCTAAGCCATGCACAATAAATCAGCTCTGTCAAAGTTGAAGGTTTGGGGTTTGAATGGAGAACTTGATGGTAACCTTGAACCTTCTGGATCAGCTGGTAGGAAAAATGACAAGGCTAAAACCTCAGAATCATTAAACCAATTTGGAGCAAACAGAGTCCTACTTACTAAGTGTTTTGATGATCTCCCACAGAGGATATAATAGTAAGAAAGAAATACATATAGTCACATTACTTCAGCAGAAACTAGTGAGTTGTCTGGGAACCAGATCCTTAGCAGGGAATGGAAGAAATTTGCCTTTCTGACAAGATCAGAGATATTGCTCGAATTGTCAAACAAAATAAGTTAATAACAATGAAGCAAATACAAGAGAAGTTGTGCAATAAGGACCACTCTTAGAAACAAAACACTTTTTCTAACACTGCCCCAAAATGATTTAGACAGTATCTGTTATATACCAGAAATTTTTTTCATCTATTTTAGCTAAGATTCCTAAACATGTGCAGTACATTCTTATTTCTTTGTCTATCACAGTTTAAAATGTGTTAATAGCCCTATTCAGACAGACAAAAGCCACATTCCCACTGCCTGCTATTTGCCCAAGGAACATTTTTTCATCTGCAAACAAAGACCCTTTTACACAATCTTTACATCTAGTACTGCCCGTGCTGATGCTGGAATCAGCTTTCTTCCTGAACATCATACAACCTATCTGCAAGAATTCCACAATGCCTGTTGCATGGTAAGGACTATGAGAGTACATTAATCAGCCCTGCACATAGCTCAAGTTTCTTACAGAAATCAGGTATTCAGGGTTTGTTAGACCACTATATAACCTCAATTATGACTAGACAAAAATAAAGTATAAAATCACCTTATCCAGCAAAGCACAGAGTAGAGTAGTCGGTAACAGAACTGGAAGCAAAGCTACAGAAAGTGAAAATAACAAATGTATATTATCAGTATCTATCTGAAACTTTCACTCTGTTCTTAACTTCCACCTCAGGACATTCAACCAGAATATAATTAGTTTTTGAGGCTTGTGGATAAGCTCAAACAAGCACTTGTCCTGTTGGAGTAAGATTCTAGCAAATCAACCTATTTGTTTGATTAAGGTTCTTTATTTACACCTCTTTTTGATTATGCAGTCAGTGAATACAAATGAACCCTAAAAGGTAGATTGGGTACCCAATGTTCCATCTTCCCTCTAGCACATTTGGAGATAGTATCGTGTATGTGTTTCATTTTATTTCCTTCCCTTGCTTCTTTTTTTGTACAGATAGTTCTTTTGCACTAGTAAAACCACAGAATTATGTTTAAAGGTTTTGTTTGTTTTTCGGTTTTGGGGTTATTTTGTTAGTTTTTGGGTTTTGGTTTCTTTTCAGTTAGGCAGCCTAATTTTGACTGACATTTAGCATCCAATACAAGTGCATAAGGAAAGGGTCTTTCAACAGGCTTTCAGTATTCATTATGTTTCCTAATCCATTCTTTGTAAATCAAAATCTCCTTTATTACAAGACTTCAAAAATCATATAGCTTTAGAAGCGGTATTGGAACTGCTCAATTTATATGGCACCTCCCTAATACTGGTAATTTTAATAACAATATGCACACACAAATTACTTGCAACAGGCCAAAGAAAACCAGTATCAGAGAAAGAAGAAATTTGTCCTGACTTTTGCTTCTGTGCTTTAATTCAAAATACTCCTTTTTATGCTGCTTACATCTTGTGGAAGAGGGGGTTCATACCTATTCTGAGAAACTAAGAGAAAAATTGGGGAGAGTACTCATGGTAGATTGAGATAGTGGCCATGGACTGCACAACTGTACAGACATAGATGCTACTTGAAGCACTTGAACAAGCAATACCTGTTCATCCTATTTAATCAAGTAGCTGCCATAAAAGGCTGCCTTGTGTTTTGGATTCTTGAGGAATCTTCCACATGTGGGCATAGCTATGATTTATTGACTTTTTAGGGGGGTCAAAAGAGAATTTAGCATTTGTGAGAATGTTCATAATGGTTAACTTTATAACTCAGAAGTTTAGTCTCTTTAAAATGCTTCCATAATCCATGAAAAGAATAGACTCCCTCAGAAGATAGCTAAGAACAGCAGTATAATTATTTGCTTTGAAACACTCTTGAGACTTGATAAAAACTGATTGAGTGACCCTCTCTGTTCCATGCTAGGGACTGAAAATACCACCCAATGTGCCCAACCCCCACCTAATTCTGGGTACACATCCTATTGCTCAGAATTTGTAAATGAGGTACCTTCTAACCTCTGTGCTAGCCCATCAAATAGCTGCAATCTAATTGTAAGAAAACAAAAATGACATACATTTTCTTACGTTTTCTGTATTTTTTTACAACAGTTTTCTTCTTCAGCTGTCACTACCTTTATCATTTTAACACAGAGCCCCCAATTCTTACCATTAATAAGTTAAAAAAAATGGAAGATAAAACCAAATCAGTGAAAGCATGGTGTACGATGTGAGAAGACATTTCTAGCAAAATTTATATCAAAGTTCAAATTCACCATAGGCTAACAGACATCAGATAATTAAATACATTTTATGTTGATGGATTTAGTACAAGAAGACATTATAGCATTCTTAAGAACAAAAGTAACACAGCTTCTTACACATCAAAGAATCAAAAGGACCCTTAACTAAACAGGAATTTTTCTTAACTGAAGTGATATCATGACCTCTAGCCATTTTGAGCTAAGCGTTTAAAGCTGGAAGAGAGATTCTTGGATGGATCTATTCTATAGTAGTGTACAGATCAGAAAAAAAAAAAAAAAATAGGCTTTTTCAAGTTACTAAAAGTGAAAACATTTATCAACCTTGGTTAATACCTACGGATGTTGACACTATGGACTTCTGGTTATCTACAAAACTAGTGGTATCAGTAATTTAGGATGTTGAAATCTCATCTATCACATCATGAGAGCTATAGGTGTTGTTTTTCTCCCCCTGCTCAAGTATCCCTTCGATGTTTTAAAAAATAATTCAAATTAAATGTCTAATATGTTAAAATTACAATCCAGAACTTGTTAGAAAGTATTCTTTTATGCCTCTGTGCAATGTCTAATTTTTAAGTTTAATTTTCAGTTCACAGTACTCAAGATGTAGATGCAAAGAAAGGTGAAGAGAAAGATGGATAATAATAGTCATTAATTTTGTCACTAAACAATGAGGCATAGCCTCCCAGTTTTTATCGCTGCTGTCAAGATAGAATATTAGTATTAAACCTTGCCTTCATATGTATACTGTGTTTCCACATTCATTTGTATCAAAAATAATATCAAAATTGGTTACAACAAAGGGAAAGCAAAAGACCAATAAATTTCTTCTTAAGATAGTTTGATCTTCATATCTAGAACTGTAGGTACAAGACAAATGTTTATCTTTATTACAAATATTTCTTACCCCTGTGGGATCCATAAGATCATCACTGAAAACCTGAAAATGATCCATGATGGACTTCTCTGAACGAACAATCTTTTTAAAAAAAAAAAATTGTTTATGTTTTCAAAAGAATAATAAATAAATAAAAAAAACTATTAGGAGAGGAAGGATCAGATAAGATAGTAACATAAAAAGTTAAAGTGACTTTAAAATTCGTGTCATTACGTATCACATCAGGATTAAAAATCAGGATTTCTAGACTTTCAGTTTACTAGTCATCACTGAGGGACATCTGTCAGTGAAGCAGAATTAGAATCATTTCTATCTTGGTAACCTGTTTATCGTCTTGAATAGTTTCAGGGAAGGCACACTGAGCAAAACAACATTTCTATTCTCAGCAGAGAAGTAAATATTTACTTGCAGGTGCATATATCCTCCATTCTAAAATGTGATCAGCGTTGAATTTAGCAAAAAGGAGTGGGAAAATGGAACAAATTTTTCAGCTTCATAACAGTTACCAATCTAATGGAAATATTTAAAAACAACTAAAGACATTTACTGCTGCAAGTAACTAACTCTTGCATACTATGGCATATAAATATTTATCCCATACCACACTTACCAGTTCCTAACTGACTAAGCAAACTTACTAATAATGTGTTATTTTTTTTAAATTCTATTATTCGTCAGAACTTCAATCCATGTAAACCAGCTTTCAGTTAATTCTGCCCTACCACATCCTCATAAGTTTCCTATCAGAGAAAATTTCTGATTTAAAAAAAATGATGCAAAAGTAAATTGAAGAGTAGATTGAAAGCAAAACAATACAAACTCCTTTCCTGTCTATGTGAAGAAAGAACTGGTGGTTGCAGCTTCTGAGTTTCTCACCACCAAATGCACGGATGTGGCAAGACAGCTACCAGGAAACGAGTGTTCGGCATTTTGGATGACATTTTGGGCTTGATCTCACACAAGACAGAGTAGAATGTCTCTGTTTTGCAGTAAAGTACCTTTGCCTATTTAGATACAGAGATATTTTATTTGTTAGACATGAAAGACCTCATTAACAGCTGATTTCAAGGATGGATGTCTTAGAATCTGCTGACCTAGAAGCAAATACTCCAAAGCACTGCCAAGCCAAGAGTACAGGTTCCAGTGTAACGGCAGGGAGATATGGACATTAACGTTCTCTCCTGTAGCACTATTTTGAGAATAATCCAAATGAATTTCAATGCAAATGGTAACATTTATAGATTAAAAATAAAAACTTATGTATTTATAGGTAGTATAGTGTGGCTACAGAAAAAAATGAAAGAGTTTTTTGGAAGGCATGTCTGAGAGATATATACGGTAAGTGTTTCAAGGCCCTCTCCCCTCCAAGGATCCTGAAAGTTAAATAGTTCTTTTCTCCCCAATGAAAGACTTAACTAAAATAAGCAGTATGAACACATCTCCAACTGTGAACTAATTAAAGACAATTCCCTTTCATGGTTTTCCCACTAAATGTCATTTGTGATTTTATTTTGCTTTCCCAAGTTTGTCTTACTTTACATATCTGTCCTCTGTAAAGTTAAGGCAAAATACTAATTATTTTAAATACTGGACAATTTAAAGTTAAAGGAAGTTAACATCAGCATTTATTAAAAATCTGAAAAAAACCCAAAATTTTAAACTGTGAAAACATGTACAGTCTCAAACTGGTAATATTTTTTAACTTTGCCAAACAATAACAAAAAATAAACAAACAAACAAAAAAAAACACCCCAAAAAAAGAGAAATCAGGAACCCATTATTTTAATTTTACTTGGAGCTATACACAGCATAAAATGCAAATGCCTATATAATGTTCAAGTCAGCCTTTGAAATATCTATGTTACTTTAAATTAAGTAAAGTTTTCAGCACCTCCAGATCAAACCAGATATATGACAATATAAGTAACAAAAATTAACTGATCCAGTTAACATCCTTGGGGTTTTATAATCATACTCCATGCACATTGCCCTGTGGCATAGGAAAATAGAAGGCTGGGGGTTTTTAAGAGTTACAAATTGACATTCATGAAGATGTAGAAAAAAACCAAGGTCCAGGGAGAAGCAACTTGGATTGGAATTCAATGTTGACCTGTTTTGAGCAGGAGGTTGGACTACAGACCTCCCAAGGTCTTTTCAAACCTGAATGACTCTACAATTTTAACCCTGGGGAGTCACATCCTCCTCCTTGACTGCAAAGATGTTGGCGACATGGCACCTTCCTAACACCTGCTTCTATGCTCCATAACCATGGGGATGTAGGCGACATGAAGTGATCTGACAGCCTGCCCCTCCTACTTTACTTCCCAGCAGCCTCACGGTCGGTCTCCTGTGCCATCACAGGAAATGCATTCCTGATGGTCAAAAGTCAGAGATTTCATATCACATGGCTGCTGAACGTGCGGTGATACAATAGGCATTCTGAATTTTATTCATGAATGAATATACTTATGCACATACATAACAGGCTGGGAATGCAGTATCCTTCCCTACAGATTGACTCACTCCCCCTCTGAAGTTGGCTACCACTGCATTACTATAATAAAGAAATGCCACAGTTCAAAATTAAGCAATGAAGTTATAATTCAGCTTTCAAAAATTAAACAGATAGTTCTCATTCCCTCTTAAGCCTACTGGGAAAACGTTGCTAAACTCAAAAGGGCAGCTTTGCTATCTGTTTCTCCAATCAACAGGCAGAACATTTAAAAGGACCTATTGCACCTACCCATAAACAAAATCTACATTCTGCTGCAAAACCTTGAAAGCTAATTGGTACAGCAAAGTGGAACTACTTTCATTTCAATTTAAAAATTAATATTTTATCTTAATTGCATATGTAAATGTGTAAGACATTCAATACAGAAACCCCTACTGACTGACATTGATCACGAAAAAATACATCAGATTTATACTCTGAAGACCTTTGTCACATCTGCGATAGCTCAGAGTGGTCATGCATACCTATGTAAAGCAGAAGTATTTAATAATTATCTCCACCGCAGCTGAAAATACCTTCTGCTGCTAGGGAGATTCATGAAAGCTGAGAAATCTCTAAAACTGAAGAAAATCTGCCGTTAGCGACAGCTGACAATCTTTTCAGTTCTTACTGATAGTGCTCTAGTAAGTGTTGTCTTCGGATATTTACTCAATACACTTTCAGCAGTATTTTTAAATTAGCAAGAAGTTCTTATTATCCATACTCATTTTCATACACAATGCACTAGATCAGAAAAGGGAACTGAAACAGAAAAGTAAAATACAGCTTTAGAGAAACTCAACTTCTATTCAAAACATAAGCTTACTTATTGCCACTGCCTCAGCTCCAAGGATTAGGTTTATGAGCTGACAACTTGACAGTATTCCTTTGTTATGAATAGCTGAGGACACCCAATTGTCATACAATAATTTTCAGTAATGAGTATACATATTAGAAGTAACTCATCTTTTCACAAGAACAATGTTCTTTTGGATAAACAATAGCTTCTGCAACACTAAATTATAGAGGCCATGCTACTAATTTATGGTGGGTTACAATTATACATGTTGTGGGCCACAAGCACTCTGTGGGCTGTGTAATGAAGGCCAATAGTTTAAAAACTGATTAGAATTACAAATAATCTGCCAGGTGTTTTCATTGCTGTTACGGAAGACAGCGCTATCTTAGTCTTGAGTGTCCAAAGCCAAGATGAAAGAAAATATTATGGAAAACTCTATGGTCAATAAAACTGCAGAAACATCTTTTTCAAAACAAGTTATTATTTTTAGATCACTGATCCAGAATAAAGATAGCATACTAGTGGCACTAGCACTGATGTTAACAAAAAATCTCATCACTCCACACACACGTTGTACCAGTCTTGTAAATTTGATCACCAATCTGGTTAGGCAATCTGCAAGAGATTTGTGGGCACAAAATCAATTGAGAATAAGAATAATTATAGAAGAATCGTACAATAGATAGTTGGAATTATCTGTACTTACATCAAAGGAGTATGTGACAACTTTCTATCTCACATCATTGTATGACAATTTGAAATACTCCTTTTAAATAAATTAAAAATAAACCAAGGAAGCTCACAAGTCCTTTATTTTTCTTCCTACTAGAATTTTAATGCAGAATTTTAGACCTACCTAAGAAAAAATCATTGTATTAATACAGGTAATTGTTATCTGTGATGATAGCAAACAAACAACATTATAATAATCAAAACCTCACCACTAGATCTCAGGTATACAGCTATAAAATTTGAATATATTATTTATATAACATATAATAAACTGGTTTGAATTCAACAGGCAAAAAATAGTAGTATTTTTGTATTGGATAACATTCATATCTTCGTTTGGGAATGACTGTGCTGATGAAAGAAATATAATTTGCTATTTTGCAACAGCTTTAAGCAGTCCAAGATTAGAAGAGGTTTTAGAGAAAACAGGTCAGCATATAGGGCATGAAAACATACTCTAGCAGTCAGAATGAGAAAAAAATTACAGTATTGTGGATTTAAAAGACTAGAATTAAATGTTTTTCAGTGTTAAACCAAGGAGTTTTGTGACCATACATATCATACAGGTAGAAGGTTCTGAAGTCTAATTGTCCTGGAAAGTCCACTGCCTATATACACACAGGTTTATGGATCTACAAATTATAGTATCTGTTGCATGATTAAATTATTTATGGATTTTAAATGTATTAAAATATTCAGACCAAGTGGTCTGATACTAAACACATATGTGATCAAATCACAAAGGGAAGTTAATTGCTGTGCTCATGTGCTTATACAGGAGTACTGTACAAGGAACACAAAAAAAAAAAACCCACAAAAAAAAAACAAAAATAAAACATAGAAAACTAATTATATAAAGTACATTAACTGGATTTAAAGTATCCAAAATGTCAAAACCACAACACCGTTCATCAGTTCAGGGCAAAACCATTTTTCTATCATGCAGTACATATGCAGCTTATTAAAATTCAGTTGTTAAGGAACAGTAAGTAGGTATGAGTTAGTCTGCAGATTTCCTGTGAGCATATACTAATGCTGTACATTCCAAAAGTTATGTTATAGATCAAATAACAGTACATTAAAGTTTACATTTAACATGAGAGGAAAATAAACTTACATGTTAAATTTGGCTTTGACTTGACCTTTTTTTTTTTTTTTTTTTTAATTACAAATAGCAAGCAATTACAAGTTGTGCATTAAAATGTCCTTATCGCATGGACACTAATTTTAAATTTCAATTTTTCTGCACCTATTTCACTTTCTACTTGTAAATCTCTTAAAATTCATCTAAGCTGAATGCCAGAATTTTTAGTCGCCTGAAAGAATCCTGTGATATTTAGATTTCATGTATCAATTAAATTAACACTAAAACTTTTGTTACTCAGGTTGTTGGTCTGCAGAATTGCATGCTGTATTGTTGTAAATTTATAATGTAAATGCAGGTTTCTAAGACAGTTGGTACTCCTCAAATTCGTAATTCAGCTGGATTAAATCTTGTTACAGAGCTACACCCTAAATCACTACTAAATTTGAAATCTATAACTTAATATTAAAACATATGAGCATTTGTGCTAAATTTAAGAATCCATAAAAATTTTAAATATTGGCTTAAAAATCCAAAATATAGCATTTCCCCTTATTTGTGACAGGTTTTGTAATCCAGCATGTTTTTAAAAAATAGGTATTGTCTAGTCCAGTGCAGAAGAATATCACTATGCAACAGTGGTTTTCTAAACCTTATTGCACCAAAACAACTGCATTTGTGGAAACTGAAGTGTGAAAAGCTCTGAAGAATGATAAGAAAGAAACTGACTATCAGTAGATGTTTCTGCATAAGGGTTAAATGGTGATCTTTGCAACAGTGTAAAACCCTTCAGCTTCATTTTGGGAACTCCTTGTCCTTGTAACTATCCTAGTAGGACAAAGTAAATTTAGGTTTGGATAAACACAGCATGCAAAATATTAAAGAAACAGGGAAAAAAATTAACTACCTAAAAGTCAAGTTTCTGCAGAAGATAATGAGGCTGCATAGATTTTGGAAAGGGGAGACAGAGTCTTCCTATTCTACAATAGCTAAAAGATGTTCTGAAAAAATGAAGGTAGACAAAACCATGAAATAGGCAGCATGGTCCCTATCTTCTATGAAGTACTCTGTAGATGACTTTCCTTAAGACTGTGAAGCTTACTGCAGTTCAAGTTGAAAATCAATGTTAGATGATAAATGCTTATCAAGAAAAAAAGTCTTTACTACGTATCAGTTAAACTTGGATTTTGAACTAATTTAGACATTTACAATGAGTCTAGATTTCCATTATTTTCTCAGTGAAGTCAGTAGGAAATTTCAGGTTTTAGTGGAAAAAGAATAAAAGACTTCTAGTCAATCTTCTGACTTCTTAATCTTCTGATCTACAGTAACAGAATCCATTTCTAGCAGATCTGCTAAGTCATGCTATATGAATGGCCCACTCGAGCTTCCATGGATACCCATGTCATAACCTACATCAGCCTGAGAAAGAACCTATTTATGGTTTTCTGACCATTGTAATTCTGAGAGAGGGAACTACCGGTGCAGATCTTTGCTCAAATAGACTCTGACACACGCAAAATCTGCTCATGCAAGTGCTTTTACAAAACTGGGTTCTTATTTTGCAACCAGATTGGATTAGGACCACTGAAAAACCTGTCATTTGTACCTTTTAGGCAAACAGTCCTGAGACACTCATTTGTAGATTCTTTTATGATTTTAGGCAAGAAAAGATGATTAATTTTTTCTTTAAAATATTCTCTGCTTTTTTGTCCCTTTTTTTTTGTTTCTTTTGTCTCCTATCTATATGAAGCCTACTATCATATAAAGCTTCCTGTACAAAACCCAAACTTCCAAAATGGCAAACTCTTTTTAATTCTTATTTGACTACTTGGTACCACTGCCTACTGAAAAATGATGTGCTTATTAAAATACTATTTACCAGAACTGGAACATCCCCGTGCTCGCTGACATGCAAAATGGTTTGCTTTAATCTCTGACATGATCAAACAGCAATAACAGTTTTGGACCACCATTGCTACAAAAAAAAAAAAAAAAAAAAAAAAAAAAAGCAATATACCTTAGCAAAGAGGGGTGGTATATTCTAGCTAAAAAGCCAAAAAAAGGGCAAATTAAACGAATTGAAATAAGATTTAAATAAAGATTTCTATTTCTATTAACAAAGCATAGGTCTGCCCAGCTATTAATGTCTACGTAAAATGTGTATTCAAATCACACCTCTTCAATTTCTCAAAAGTGCTATTTCAGCTAATTTAACCATTCATTCCTCTTAGGGACACATTTTGTGGGGAAATTTAAGCTACTGAAATCAACCTGAGTAAATCATGCAGTTAACTGATTTTTGATAATAGAAAATTTTGGCTGACTGAAAATGCTTAAAGAGTGTGGAAGTACAGAATACTGGTGGATGACTAGACAGTTTTGCACTCCATATGTCACATACACAAGTCTCAACTAACAAACTTGTTATGATCTAACTACTTGCACTGGAACTGCAGAGCTAGAAAATATGACAGATAAATCATTCATCTACATAGGTTATTATTTTCCATGAATGAATATGAACAGAATATACTGGAGGTTTTTTCCCTCCTTCCTTAGCAGGCAGACAGGATCATCAAGTAATAAAACTGTAGAATTGAGTTCTTTTCTTCATGTCTACCAGTTTAATTTGGTTTGTACCAAAATAAAATATACTGGTGTATGCAATTTATTGAGTTGAAATAACCCTTTGTATTCTTATGGGATTTATTTGCATTGCAGAAACAAGTATAAGTTACTGTCTATGACTTAATCGGGCGACCTCTTAAGAAGTATGGTCCTAAAAATCCTCTTATTCCTAGCTACAACAATCAACACTCACATTCTTATTTCATGTTCAAAATGGAGAGAAAGAGCAGAAAATGGCTACCTTGCAATTTATCAAAACCTCTGCTCCCTTCATTGAGATGAGGGAGACAATTCTGCTGGAGCTGGCTTACATCTTGACTCCCAACACTCTAAATACCTCCTATGTGGTTTAGACGTAGCACTCTTATTTGAAGGCTAGCAAGATCCCATTTTGGCGCTGGAGTTAAGAACAGGTTCTGCGTCAGCTTCTTTTTTTTTTTTTTTTCCAGTAGATAAAGTGAAGTGGTGTGATGGGCTGTTTAGTTCTACACTGAACACACTGTTGACCCACTATAGGAAATGGGAGGGAACGATTTCTGTATTTCCAACTCAATAAAGAGGATTTCAGAATTTGTATTTTATTAGATATGCCAAATTTGGGCTTTATGTGCCACAAATCCAAGGTCTTAAACTAGTGATATCAATTTATTAATATAAAATCAAAACATTTTTTCTCCGTCAGACTATAGGATTAACTAAAAGCCATCACTTGTGACCTTAGGCATGCACTGACCACAACAAAACACTGTTGTCGCCTAGCTACAAAGTTCCGCTTTTAGATTCAGTGCAGCTTCTGAACAGTGAACTAATGAAGGATGTGTTTTCTCAAAAATCTTTTTTTTAAACTTACATTGATGAGTCTAATAAGAGACCATACACTCTATGAGTCTTGCAACACACAATAAATTTAAGTACATATCCATTTGAAATATTTTAACAGTACGCACTCATTTTTTATCAAAGCTGCATTTCTTTGATATACCTTATATTTTAGTGATTTTAATGATTACATTTTAAAGGAAAGACTTTAACCACAGTTCTTTCTCTGCTGATGCTTATATTCCTCATTAGCTTCTCTTTCAAGAGATAATTCAATACAATTATTACAAGACTCCCTCTACCCCAAATTGATATTTAGTGTGTTGTGATTTCACTGCCACAAATCCCAGTACACAGTTTTTGGGTTGTTTGTGGGACTGCTTACTGAGTTTGGTTGGCCTCAGGCAACTGTGTATACTACCCTGTGATGTTACAATCATCAAAAAGATCTTCTACAAAATCATTGTGCCCCATTTTTTTATCAATGCATTGCCAGTTGAGCCATTTTGACTTCGAATCCCTCATTCTCTAATCATATAGTTTAAAATGACCATAACTAAAATTGCTCTGTCATATGATGGTAGATTCAGTTCTGAACCTTCCATTTTTCTTGACAGGCTTGGGTGAGTTAAGAGTTACTGCATGTAAGATAGAAGTATTCTAAAAAAAATGAGTACTATTTTTGGCTGTAGTATGTGAACCATAGCTATAAAACTGAGATTACCTTTGCATAGTTCTCCTGCCTTTGACTATGGGGTCAGAATGTAAATCATATTGTAAAGAATTTTTTAGCAGTTCAAGTTATTCTTGCACTCTGTACAACTTGCCAGACTTACAATATTGCATTCTGGAAACAACACATTCCCCTGCAAATCAATTAAATAATCATTTAGACAAGATATTTAAAATACAAAGTTCTAAGCAATTGTATAAAGCTCTAGAATTAATATTTGATAATAAAAAGGCAGATGTTTCCACATCTTTAAAGAATACTTCCTCAATTGGTACAAGAGAGGAGGTTATGCCCTTCTGCTGCTGCTGCCTTTCTTAGAAAATTTTTCTTTTCCTCAAAGACAAGTGGTCTAACCATGTTCAATAAACCATTATTAACACAATTGCAAATGACAATTATCGTGCACCCTATCTTTATGTTGAGAAAAGTGCATAAAAAGAAGTAGCTTCAGATCAAACTACTGACACCAATGTGTCCCAAATTTTCCTAGATCCCTGATAATTAAGATCATGGATTAGGATTAAGATAGATTATTTTGCTGACAAGTAATCATTTTATGATCACAATGACAGTTAGATGGTTATTTAAACTTATATATAGTCTCCATAAAATACTGAAACATAAAATACTGAAAGTAGGCTGCATAGGTACCATTGCTTTTTAGGATCTGATTTTTTTCTCCAGTATATAAGTGAAGCTACTAAAATGAAATAAAGAAATAATTTAGGTTGATGAGGTCTCTGAAAAGTTCTGCAGTTCCTTATTGTGGTATAGACACCACACACTTCATATGCCAATGAGTCGATGAAATATGATCCTAGATGAAAAATACTTTTTTCTGTTCATGAACTAATCTAGTTTGAAAAAAATGAAAGAACCTGAAACCTCACTTTGCATCTGGTTCTTATTACAAAGGTGGCATGTAGGTTTGAAGTTCGGCAGGAAAAGTATACATATTGGGTCTAGACTGCTCTGGCGAAGTCCCAGTGATTGAAGTCCTAGGGACTGAACTGATTCAATGATTCAGGCTTATACCTATGGACTACTACAAATTTAAATTTCAGAGCTAAAAGGACATTCAAATACAAAATTTTGCTTCTGCAGCTCCCCAGTTGAAACTGAAGTTTATGTGGGGACAATAGGAATTGAGATACTATATATGTGTGCTTTCCACTCCTCCTTCTGTGGAACTGTATTGAGTTGGGTTGATCACAGGACACAGTTTAAGAGTAACTGCCTCAGGCTGCCAAAAGTCTGAAAACCTGTAACACCACCTGAGACCAAACCCCATCTCCTTCACCTTGTGTTCCAGCCAACTTCTTGCAACTAGGAATGGTAATAAAACAGGAGTAGCTATGATTTAACAATGTAACCCAAGGATTCCCTACGGCAAGATAGCTTCGTGAAGGCTGAATTCACCAACTTTAGCGTTTGCTTTGCCTGAAAGTGGACCGAGATTAGAAGCAAGTACTCTCAAACATTCAGAATGAAGTGACTTGAATTTCACATAGGGTAGATCAATGAGAATACATCACACCAGTGTTTCATGTATGGGAACTGACCTTTTAATTCATTTCAGACCACGTTTCTTATTTTTACAGACCTAACTGGACTAAGTGTCATTTATTTGAGAAATTGTCTCCTTCTACAGCTCATTACAACTAAGATAGTCATATTTGCTTCACACAACAGGATAAAGTTTGGAAAAGGGGTTCTTTGGTCTAAGGGTTTAACTATGGATTTAGTTGCAGCGACACAAAATTCTAGACATCTTTGCCCTTTGTCTACTGCTAACTGTATCTTTTTATATGGGTTCCTGGTAACACACTTCTATCACACCATATTGAACAGTACCCTTTTTAAGTAGAAGGTTAAAGAAGAGAATAAGAAAACACCTCATGACAACCTGATTTGTACTCTATTTATGTAAATAAGTGCAGAATAACCACAGTAAAAGCAATCAAAAATGCACTTAGTACAGTATGCAAATTCATAAAGCATGTCAATGATTACTTTTAAATACAGAAGCCTGTAAACACTAAAATATTGCTCAGGTTGACTGCTATCCAAGTATGATAATTTTTTTCTACTATTGTCCGACATCACTTGCCTACGACAACAGCTACCTATGAAACTGAAGACCCTTATTCAGGAGGTTAATGCGAGGTAGGAACTCCATTCCGTGTTATTTTGGCTTAAGGGCATAATGTCACAATTTGGTGCATCCTCTAATGACTTTTTTTTTTTCTTTTTTTTTTTTTTTCTAAAGGCAGCTTACAGCTTAGACCTAGTTCAGCGAATTTCCTTGCAAGGTCCTTGGAAAATGGGGGTGGGTGGGGAGTACAATTGATTGTGTGGCCCATTTTTTTGTTCATGCCTGCTTACTGATTTTTGTTCATTTCACAAATAAACAAGGCATGAATACATCAACCCACAAACCATAAACAATAAAGAACTTCATCCTGTAAGTTTGCTATGGCCAGCAGTTTGTGGCTGAATCTGCTATTTGTCATAAGATAAATGATAAAGTGATTGCCATTTGTCACTGAATACACAAGAGAAGTGCTCAGCTGTGAATCACACAAAAGCAGACAACAGTAAATACTGCTGTTCTTATTAGTGACTTCTTCTAAAAAGATCTGCTTAACTATAAAAAAAATTTTCTTAACTATGT